>NC_068287.1:42053717-42119886 GCF_025860055.1 Xyrauchen texanus
GGTAAATCATCAATGCATTTTGTTTGTTCCCCCACTGTGCAAACTCTGTCAAAATGTTGCCGTGTGCAATGGGCAGGCAGTTTCAGGGCCCTGGCTGCAATTGCACATCAACAGCCTAGAGTTGCTGACAGTATTACTGGCCCTGCGGAGGCTTCAGCCGTTGATTCAGGGAAAGCGTGTGTTGGTCCGGACGGACAACACAGCGATAAAATGTATAATGTACATATATAAAATGCCAGGTACTCCCAAACACCTCTTCCTTTGGATCAGCAGACGCTGAAGTCCTTGCGAGCCTCTCACATCCCAGGCGTCCTCAATCGGCCAGCGGATGTTTTATAATTATAGTTATTATCTTTTAATTGTGTTTTACTTTTTGGTTCCTTTTCTGTGTTTTGTTAATGAAAATAAGTGAAGTTGTCTTAAACATTATTTATGTTGATAAATGGATAGAATTTAATTCACTCAAAAAAAACAAGATTCCATCAAATTAAAATGTATTAAGTTTTATAAAAAAATTACATTAATAACATTAAAATATATTGAGGTTTCATTCATTTCATTTTGTTATGAAATTGAAGTGTGTAAATGTGAAATATCAGCATGTTTTTGGAGTGTGCTCTCCAGATCATAAAAATCCAAATGCAAAAATAGAAAAATAGTTTGAGACTCTCATTTAAAATTTTTAACGATTAGTTCAAGAATTGAAAAATTTCCTTTTCTCTCCTTTTCTTCAATTTTATTACTTCTATAATGCAACTTTAGAAATTATTTTTTTAATAATTGACAAACAAATTTTTTTTGTCTTGCAGTTTGTGCTGTGGGCTGTCCCATTAGCACAGGGGTGTGGGTTAGGGAACGGACTGCATATACATTGAGGAGTTTACAAGGCTTGCCCAGGGATCAATAACCGAAGGCACATGTGCCACCTTTTCCATGTGGAGGGGTTGGCACGCTGGCAATAGCAAGAGAGTGGACAAATGAGGCACCAAACTATCTCTACACTTTAAGTGGGTTGTGAGAGTATAAATGTTTCTGCTTTACGTTGTTCTCTCTGTGCAGTGGTTGAGAGGGATTTGATCTCTTGCTGGCTGGCAGAAGTTGGCACTGACGGATCACATGACATGTCAATCCTCCTGCCACTTGTATCACTTGCATCAAGTTTATTTACAAGAATACTTGCAATAAACAATGTGACCTCTGGATTGCTTTTCATTTCCTTTTAAATTTAGGGCTATTAATCTTTTCTTATAAGGCCTTTATACAGAGTTTACTTGCAATTACCAGATCATCTATCCTTGAATTATATTTATTTATAGGAATTGCATAATTTATTCTTATAGATCTATACATGAATGCCTTTTTACAGAATTTATTTGCCATTAGATCGGTCAAATTACTGAAATGGCAGAAAACTGACATGTACCCGTTGGTCAGTCCAGACAGCCGCTATTGTGTTAAAGAACACCAAATTTTACTCTATCATTCCCAAAACTTATGCTACATAAATGTATTGGTATGGATCTATTCTTATATTTTAACACCTTTATAAGGAATTTACTTGCCAATAATTTTCTTCATTTAGTCAGACACCATGCAGCAGTTTTCTTCCAGTGAATATCATACAAGGAGAAATGGACCTGGTAAATTGCAATATTTGCTCCTCAAAAAGGCCTTAATACATTAAAATATTATTATTATTACTACTACTTATAATAATAATATGAATTAGGTTGTGACCCCTGCTGGCCTTTTAAACTCCTCAATGTCCATCCAGTAATTAATATACAGTCGTTCCCAAACACACACCCCTGTGCTAATGGGACAGCCCACAGCACAAACTGCAAAACACAATAAAACTTGAAAATAGAAAATTGTTTATGAGTCAGTTATTCAAACATTTATTTCTGAAGTCACAATAAAGAAAAAGAGAGAGAATGACATTTATCAAATCTTAAAGTAACCAGAAACATTTTTAAAGTTTTAAACTGTTTTTCTATTTTTGCATTTGGATTGGTATAGTCTGAAAAATGAACTGTAAAGTGTTACACGGACCCCAGAGGATCATTTGATTAAATATTTATTAAACACTTTTTGGTTTTTTCACTTTTTGTTAATTTTTAATTTTTTGCATATTTTGAAGTGCTGACATGCCACAATTTCAGACACATGTACAGACAAGTGATAAAGAAGTGTCTTCTGGCTGCAGCTTCTGCTTCACAACAGTTACCAGGAAGTGAACGTATATCATGCACTCTGCTTCAGGAGGTGTTTATGTTTGTGTGGTTTGCAATCCCAGAGACTCTTTAGCAGAGACAGGCCACTTCTATGAAAATTATGTGCCCCCTTCGAAATTTCAAATGCCCCCTCGGGTAAATTATCCTGACTCTGACTCCAGTTGATACAAAATTCCTCAATATCCTCTGAACACACGTTCATCAGGATGTACGATCACTTTGTCTTTTGGTCTTTCTGTGCAATGACAACAATTCACTCTGAAAATAGTGTAAAATAATGTGCTGTATTTACAGGATGAACACAGTTACATGTTTAAAAAATCTGTGCCAAATCAGCATTGAAGGAAGTTGTGTCGACTATTCACTGCAACTTGTTCAGAGTAACAGGAAATGCAATTAATTAATTAATTGTTTTTTCAGAAAAATGTATCATATATTGTTGTTATTATTATAATTATCTTCATCAATGTTATGATTGTCAATAGATGGAAAACTGTCTGTCTGGTAGCCAAACCTTCTGACTTTAACTACACACATAAATGTAAATTTCACTGAACTGTTTTTGGCCAAATTAACAGAAAATACAGCAAATTGCTTAAACTATCATAAAATAATATATAAATATTATAAAATAATACACTTTATTAAATCATTCTACATTTTATCTTAAGATTCAATGTGTGTTTTGTTTCACTATAGATCATGTCTCTTAAAATAATCAGTCGGAACTTTTGAACTCAAATTGACAGAAACACTGAAATCTTTTGGTAAATCTAAAGTAGATTAAATGTTAGATTTATTTGTGTCTGCTGCTTTATAACAAGTTATCTGAAGTGACGATGTATTTCTGAAGAAATTGACATTATTACATGCAGATTTTTTTCATAACAATAATGTTCTCAGCTGGTTTGTAACAGTTAGTTTATAATCACACATATTGTAAAAATGTGATGAAATACATGAATCAAATTGAATCACCTTCAGTGTGTCCAGAATGGATGTTTGAAATCAGCACTGAAAAAGTACAAAGAAAAAAGTTTATTACAGTGTAAACATGGAGCTGATAAACTATTAATTTACTATAAACAGTTTGTACAATATAAAACTAACCATAATTACACCATCAATTCAAGCTCTTTACATTTGTCTAGAGCAACATTATAATTGCATTTATATTGATATTATTTTATATTGAGTGTAAATGTGTAGCTGATCTGTTCAGATTGGGTTTCAGTTTAAGGATCTGTGTTTTCTGTAAAATTCACATTCCCGGGTTAGTTCTTATTAATATATTGAAACAGTTAAAGGACGGGAAAGGAGGAGGCATGAACCGGCTGAAAAGTAAACAAAGTTTCATGTCAAACTCAACATAAAACAAACATATACAAACACAAACACATGCACAAACTGGTGTCTCTGGTCCCCCTTTATCTCGATGATCAGCTGATTCAGCACTGGCCGTGCACCCTCACTTGACCATCCTTTACCCCTTACATTGGTGCCAAAACCCAGGAAGGAGGAGAGCCACAGCTGTCTGCCAGGAGATGGAGGAGATGCTGCCGTCCGCTGGGAATCGGAGGAGCCATTCCGTCCACCAGGGGTCAGAGGACTCGCTGCCGTCTGCCAGAGGACGGAGGAGTTGTTGAGGACCAGGTGACGGTGTGTCTGGAAACAGGTGAGCGAATTTTTCTCTCTCTCTCCTCTCTCTTTCTCTGTCACTCCCCTCACTCTTTCCCTCTCCTCTCCTCTCTCCCTCCCCTTGTCTCTCCCAGGGCTCCAGAGAGGCGGGGAAGACCTGCCGGCAGAAGGACAGCCAGAAGGAAGGGAGAGGAGGAGAGTACGTAAAGCCGGAGGTTTCACCGGCCTGAATGGGGCACTGGAGGAGTGGGTAAAGGATGGGCAAGGAGGAGGCGGGAACAGGCAGAACAGTCAACATAATTTTAATTACATAACTGAACTTAAACAAAGATAAACACACAAAGCGGCCGCAAATGTTTTTCTCTCTCTCTCTCTCTCTCTCTCTCTCACTCTCGAGTGCATGCTGGGATTTTGTGGACGGAGCGTGAGTGTGTGTTGGAGTGAGCTCTACGGTTTGAGTGAGTTTTCTATCTTTTTTTTCTATCTCTTGTGGTTTTTGTTGTTAGGTAAAGAGGAAAGTTTCTAGTGTTTGTGAGGAGCGTCGTCGGTCAGTGTGCACTGATCGCCATGGCGGCGTCTCAGCACGCGAGTTTAGAAAGTTTAACGCGGCGGAACGGTGTTAAGGTTGTACCCGTGGAGCGTTGTTCAGTTGAGGATTGCGTCCTTGCTGTTGCTGCTGTTGTTGGTCATGAGTGCATTCTTTCTGCGTCAAGAATGAATAGCACAATAGTGATGTTTTTGAACAATGTTGACAAAGTCAATCAAGTTGTAGAGACCGGGATTGTTGTGAATGAGTCACTTACTCCAGTCATGCCTTTAGTACAACCAGCGAAAAGAGTAGTATTGTCAAATGTCCCGCCGTTTATTAAAAATGAAGTAATTGAAAGGGAATTGTCTAGACACGGAAAGTTTGTGTCAAAAATTAAGAAAATCTCACCAGCCATGAAGTTTAAGATTGAGGATTTTAATTATGTTATTTTTGCTACCTCAGATGTGATGAAGTGTTTTGGTTGTGGACAAGAGGGTCATGTGATACGCGTGTGCCCTGAGAAGAACGCGGATCAGAATGACAACACAGCCGAAACGCTTAATACAGATCATGCACAAACGAGTGATACAGTATCTTGTGTTGAAAAAATGGAATTGACGATCGTGAAAGTAATAAAAATGAGAGTGTGGCCATAAACGAAAATGTGCATGAAGGTGGTGTTTCTGAGGTCAGTGAGCAGGCCATGTTAGAGCATGGTGTGGATGTTGACATGACAGATGATCTGAGTTTTTTTAAAACACCGACATTAAAAAGGAAAACTAAGACCAAAGGAAAAGAAAAAAGGGCTAGTAAAAAAGCTAATGGGATGGCTGGTGATGATGCAAGGGAGGGGGACTCGGAGTCGAGAAATGTTGGGGAGTCTGCAGAGAATAGTGAATGTGAAGCTTCAGACTCTGTGAGCTCAGCTTCACTGAGGCGATCTGTCCGCAGCGCTTACACATCGGACAAAATTAAAACGTTTCTTCAGACAACGAAGGGCATGAAAGTGTAAATGTAGAGGATTACTTCCCAGATCGTGAGATGTTTATAGATTCAATCAGGGCTTTAAGGAAGGAGGGTGGAGCTTTCACTTAGCAAGAAGTCTTTAGGCTGAAGAAAATTGTCCAGAAGTTAAAACTAAATTTATTGAATAATGAATTTGAATCAATCTAGCTTCTTTTCTTTTTTTGTGAAGTGTCTGTTATTGGTGTGCTCGTATTACCTTTTTATGAGTAGAATAAGATTGGGCACACTTAATTTAAATGGTGCACGAGACAGCAAGAAAAGAGCAATGCTTTATGAACTGACTAGACAAAAGAAAATTGATGTAATGCTGGTCCAGGAAACTCATAGTGATGTTTTTAATGAGAATGAATGGCTAATGGAATGGGATGGGTCGATTATTTTAAGCCACAAAAATCACTGTAGTGGTGGCTTTTACTTTTTAAGAAAAACTTTAAACCAATTTCATATGAGGTAGAACATGTTGTTGAGGGACATCTATTGAAAATAACAGCAAAATTTGAAAAAATGTTTTTAGTTTTTATAAATGTGTATGCTCCTGTTGTTGGTCCTGAAAGGGTTGTTCTTTTTGATAAATTAAGTAATATTTTGTCAAACTGTAAAGAGGAAGAGTTCATATTTGTTGGAGGGGATTTTAACTGTACAGCAAATGATGGAATGGATAGGAATCATAGAGAGCCACATCTAGCTTCTCAACATGCTATAAGAAAGCTTATAGAAGAACATGATTTGGGTGATATATGGAGAACTCTATATAAAGAACAAAGGCAGTACACATGGAGCACACAAGAGAAAATTATATTTCTATGGCTAGATTGGATAGGTTCTATTGTTTTAAGTACCAGTTTAATGTTATTAAGAAATGTGAGATTTTGCCTTGTGGGTTTTCTGATCACAGTCTAGTAATCTGTAGTGTTTTCATCACTAATATAAAGCCTAAGAGTGCCTATTGGCATTTTAATACCTCTTTGCTACAAGACAAGTTTTTTAAGGATGTCTTTATTTATTTTTGGAAACAGTTCAGTTCCAGGAAAAAATATTTTTCATCCCTACAACAATGGTGGGATCATGGGAAAAAAGAAATACAGCAACTGTGTCGTCAGTACTCTCTCAACGTATCCAAGGACATTTCCCAATCAATGAAATCCTTAGAGATTGAAATAGTGGAACTTCAGAATTTGGTAGAGTCCACAGGAAATCGAGGACATATTGAGCTCCTCAAAGTTAAAAGAAGGACTCTGGATAACCTGTTAGGCATCAGAGCACAGGGAGCTTTGATCCGCTCACGTTTTCAGAGTGCGGTAGAGATGGATGGCCCAACTAAATTCTTCTTCGGTTTGGAGAAAAAGAATGGTCAAAGCAGATTTATACATTCTTTATACTCATTGGAGGGTATAGAAGTGGTGGAGCCTAAGGAAATCAGAAAAAGAGCTGTATTATTTTATTCTGAGCTTTATAAAAGTGAACATACAGAGGAAGATGAGTTGGCCAGCTCTTTTTATATGGGTTTGCCTAAAGTTCCAGATGAGACCAATTCTTGGCTTGAGAGGCCGCTTTCAGCAGCTGAACTGCATGTTGCTCTGCGGAGCATGGATTGCGGTAAGGCCCCGGAATTGATGGTCTACCAGTCGAAGTTTTATAAAACGTTTTGGTCAGTGTTGGGGGTGATTTGCTGGCTGTGCTCAATGATAGTCTGGCCCGAGGTTTGCTACCTTTGAGCTGCAGGAGGGCAGTCATTACCCTGTTACCCAAAAAGGTGATTTAAAAGAAATAAAGAACTGGCGCCCTGTTTCACTTTTTATGCTCTGATTTAAAGCTCTTTTCTAAAGCTTTGGCCATTAGATTGAGGGAGGTAGTTGGGCAGGTTATTCCTCGTGATCAAACTTACTGTGTGCCTAACAGGTCTATTTTTGATAATGTTTATTTAATTCGGGATATTTTGGACGTCTCTAGGCTATTGGACATAGACACTGGTCTCATTTCTCTAGATCAGGAAAAGGCATTTGACCGGGTTGAGCACAGCTATCTCTGGCGCACGCTAGAGGAGTTCGGGTTCAGCTCTGGTTTTATTGCCATGATTAGGGTTTTGTACCGGGATGTTGAGAGTGTACTGAAAGTGAATGGTGGTCTTAGTGCTCCTTTTAAAATTAACAGAGGTATTAGACATGGCTGTGCACTTTCGGGAATGTTGTATGCTCTTGCCATTGAACCTTTATTGGTTAAGATCGGAGAAAGCATTGAAGGTTGGACCATACCTTGCTCTGGAGCAAATTTTAAGCTGTCTGCATATGCAGATGATATTTTTGTTTTGGTTAAAGGGCAAAATGATGTTGATCTTCTTAAAGACATTCTTGACAAATTTGGTCTAATTTCCTCTGCCAAAGTTAACTGGTCCAAAAGTGAAGCCATAATAAGTGGTAAATGGTCCCATGGTCTTCCTAAACTACCAGGTGATTTGTACTGGAAAAGAGATGGGTTAAAATATTTAGGAGTATATGTTGGCAATGATTCAATGTTAGGCAAAAATTGGGAAGGAGTTTTAGAAAAATTAAAGGGGCAATTGGAAAAATGGAAATGGCTTTTGCCAAAAATGTCTTTTAGAGGGAGGGTGTTAATAATTAATAACCTGGTGGCTTCAGTTTTGTGGCATCATTTGGCCTGCATTGATCCTCCAAATGGACTTCTGAGTAAAATTCAAGCCAGTATGGTGGATTTTTTTTGGAGCACTTTTCATTGGATACCGCAGAGCATACTTTTTCTACCCAGAGATGAAGGAGGACAAGGACTTATCCATTTGCCCAGCAGGGGGGCAGCTTTTCGACTTCTGTTTATTCAAAGGTACCTCACAGGACCTAAGGATCTTGTCTGGAGAAAAGTGGCTGATGCTATTTTCAATCAAGCTGGCGGACTGGGATTGAACTCTGTCTTGTTTTTGATGGACTCTAGTAAGCTGCAGTGCAACGGACTGACTCCTTTTTATAAGGGACTTTTTAAAGTTTGGGACTTATTTGAAAAACGGAGGTTGGATGCGACTTCCTCGTTGTACTGGCTTTTGGAGGAACCTCTTGTGCATGGAGCGCGGTTTGATGTTATGTGTGGAGTTACACCTGGACTGCTTCATTGTTTAATTACCACTAAGACATTAAAAATGCATCATGTGTTGGATGTTGCTGGTTCTGGTTTAAATAATGCTCAGTCCATGGCCGCATATCTAGGTGTGCTGGTCGGTACGGTATGTAGGAAAAATTCTGGACTTTTTAAACAGAAACTCACAGAAGAAGAACATAATTTGTTAATTGAATTTCATAATGGGAAACTGGTTCCTAATAATACAGATCCCTTTCCAAGTATTTTTCTTAGTCCAAATCTCAAAGGACTGTCTGGACCTTTTCTGAACCTGAGAGGGCTAGAATGGTTAAGTTTGCAGGATGTTCAGAGCAAAGTTTTGTATAAATGTCTTGTAAAAGTTTTAAATAAAGCACATTTAAAAGAACGTAGTGATACAGTGTGGAGAGAGAAACTGCGAATAGATGATGAAAATAAACCTGTTTGGAGTGTTTTATACAAACCACCAATTGAAAAACACACAGGTGACATTCAGTGGAGGGTTTTACACGGCGCAGTTGCTGTAAATGCTTTTGTGAGCTTAATTAATCCCAATGTGTCAAGTGATTGTCCTTTTTGTAAAATGAGGGAGACAATTTTTCATTGTTTTTTAGATTGTTCTAGATTGTATGAAATGTTTTGTTTGTTTGATGTACTTTTCATGAATTTTGGGGAGTTTTTTTCTTCTAAGATTTGGATTCTTGGACCCAAATATTGTGTGGCGCAAAGAATAAAAAGTCAATTGTTTAATTTTTTAATTGGGCAAGCCAAACTTGCTGTTTACATAACCAGGAGAAACAAAATAGAGGGTAGAGAAGGACAACATGTGGTTATTGTCTTTAAAAATATGGTAAAAGCAAGGGTTATGTTTGATTTCAAGTTCTATAAACTGATGAATGACACCAGCACAAATGGTGTTTTAATGGAGCTATTTGTAAAGTTGAAGAAGAAATGTTGTTTTTTGCTATGATGTTACAATAAGTCTGGTTTTTTGTATCTCCTTTTTTTGTTTTTTGGATAATGTGATCGGGTGATTTGCTGATATTGTAAGGATATAAATAAAGTGTGTTGAAAAAACTCTCTCTCTCTCTCTCTCTCTCTCTCTCTCTCTCTCTCTCTCTCAAACTGGCACCCTCAGCATATCCCCCTTCTGGCTGATTATGCGACTCTTCGCTGGCCGTGCACCCTCACAGCCCAGCCATGCCCTCCTCCTCATCACATACATGTTAATATATGAATGTAGCTGTAAAGGGATCAATGGAAAGGAGGAGATGAGAACCGACTTGACAATATAAATAATAGTTTTAATGACAAACTTAAAAGACAAACACACACATATGATGAACATGTCCGTAAACGATCTCTCTCTCCCCCACAATCCTCTGCAGTCGACCTTTATCCCTCTCAGAGGCTTGATTAGCCTAATACGGGACCGGGTGTGTAGGATCACGACCCGGCCCCACCCTCCGCCCTGCCACAGAAGTCAACAAGGACTGCCTTCATAGATTAAATCACTATTTGTTCAACCTGTGCAAAAAAAAAAAACATATACTGCAACAATAATTTAGTAATTCAACAAAATGTTTAGCGCTACCACCCAAAGATTTATCATAGCAGAGAAATGTTTCTGTCCAGCTGTTTTGGGAACAGTGTTCAAAACAACAGTCTGGACCTCTGAGTTTCACATCACAAGTAGAGGATTAAATACACTTAAACTAACTGCTAGTGAAAATCTACAATGCCAATTCTGCAAAACAGAATTAACTAAAAAAATTATTTGAATCACACCTTCACTAAAAGCACAAAACTGAATGACTGAACAAATACAACGACTTCCATCATTCACCTGCTATTTCTGTTTCTCTCACAGAACTGACTGCACACTTCAATTCACACACTTACATAGTTTACTTATAGATCATGGATTGAAGATTTGGAAATGAGAGCAGAAATACAGAAAAACACTGCAACATTCGATCCATTCATTACATGAGAGCAATATAATGGCACTGGATATCCATGCAAATAAATACAGATGAAGCAATACTCACAGATCACAAGAGGAAGTGGACTGAGCTCCATACTGATCTACTAATGACAGACCGTTAAAGACACAGTCAGTGTTAAAGCTTTACTACTTCCTTTACAACAAGATGAAGCTTACAGTCAAATATTGTGGGACATATAGTGACAACTGAATGACTTACTGGTACATAATTATGTGTTAATTAAGTTTTGATAATGCTCATAATAAAACATATTTTTGCAGAAAAAGCATTGACTTCCATGCACGTTTTCAGCATAAATGTTATGTGGCTCTTTATCATACATTGTGGGAATGTTTTAATCTTTAGAAATACATCAGAATGATTTAAACAGCATTATTTGTTCATATGAGGTATGGGTTTTACATTCACTGAGTACTTTATTAAGAACACTATGGCTGTAGCGAAGGGTGTAGTAGTTTCTTCCCAATTTGTGAAAAATCACTCAAAGTCTTAGGGATTTTGATTTCAGAAGAATAGACTTTATTATCATACAATAAAGCCGAGTTTCTAAAACATCTCTGGGTTTTGGTTCACTTAAATATATGTCCTCTAACAAGGTGGGGCTAATACACTTCAAACGTTTCACCATAATCCATCATCCTATTCTTTGACTCCAGTGTAATTATTTTAAGAAATGGACAGGAGACACCTATGGAAGAGCCTCACCATATATTCTCTCAGCAGTCATGAGAAAACCTGCACAGACCTCTAAATAGCCACACACACAAACACATATGATGAGCTCAGTCATGAGAGCACATGTGTGAGGCTATTCCTGTTCCTGCACAAGCCTCTAAACACACACACACACACACACACACACACACACACACACACACACACACACACACATGTTGTGTTTCCATGTTTTATGGGGACTTTCCATAGACATAATGGTTTTTATACTGTACAAACTTTATATTCTATCCCCTAAACCTAACCCTACCCCTAAACCTAACCCTCACAGAAAACTTTCTGCATTTTTACCTTTTCAAAAAACATAATTTAGTATGATTTATAAGCTGTTTTCCTCATGGGGACCGACAAAATGTCCCCACAAGGTCAAAAATTTCGGGTTTTACTATCCTTATGGGGACATTTGGTCCCCACAAAGTGATAAATACACGCTCACACACACACACACACACACACACACACACACACACACACACACACACACACACACACAGAGTAAAAGACCTGCTTGACCATCAGAAATAATTGTAGAATAAAATGGCATTGATTACACCTGATTAATGTATACTTAACTTGATAAAAATACACCACAAGGGTTACCTAAGATGCTGTATGGCTAGTTTCAGATTGCAGAGAACCAGGTGTGTCGGTCAGAACTCTACAGAGGGAGTATCAACTTATTATTTTCTGTCACAAGTATGCAAGTACCAACATCAGAGGGAGAAGTCAGCCTTTACATCCACATAAGTCAGTGTCTGCTTAACAAGTGATATCAGCTTGAGGACTGCAGTGAACTCTAGAGGGTTTGAGGATAAGAGTCAACAAGGGCCCTCTATGGTATCCAGAGGGAATGGTCCTTAGATTAGTATGAGCCTTTGGAATGGTTGCAGATGAGCATGCTAGGACTGGTTGGAATGATGAGATGTGGAGGAGGTTAAGCACAATTAGAGGAGGAAAATGTAATAAAGTCCATCATTAGATGAGCCTTGACTTAACGAGCTGGAGTTTGATGCATAAGCGGGCTGGGTTTTATATCAGCTTGCGTAGGTTTGGATTTGTATGAGTGTGTTTGAGAGTGGTTGCTCTGGAACAGACAAAGAGCACAGCTCTAATAACATCAATCAACATAATACATCCCAGACCATTCACATACAAACTATAGGCTGCTCCCTTACACGATAGCCAAAAAAAGAACCACAAACTAGTGAACTACGTCACCCAACCCCCCCACACACACACACACACACACACACACACACACACACTGTTAAAGCCTCAAAATTTAAAAAGAGCAGAAGTCAAACCACAAATATCAGCTCATCTCTATATATATTCTGTCAGACTACTGACACTGAGTTTGCTGAGTCTGTTTAGCCATGATATATTTGTACTTGTGAACAATATTAGCGGTGCTCACTAAGGCAAGAATAAGTATTATTTCTCACACTTTGATCTTAACAAATCCCAATTGAATATTGAATATTTGACTGAGTCCATATTTAACTGAGTATGAAAGAGGAAGGAC
Organism: Xyrauchen texanus; assembly: GCF_025860055.1. Taxonomy (NCBI): domain Eukaryota; kingdom Metazoa; phylum Chordata; class Actinopteri; order Cypriniformes; family Catostomidae; genus Xyrauchen; species Xyrauchen texanus. The sequence goes on from NC_068287.1 coordinate 42,066,516, forward strand.
AATCTGCGTGTGAATCTTCACAAACAGTTTGAAGTGAAGATCACGCCAGTGAATTTCAAATGTTGTTTCACACAGGACGAGAATGTCGTTTGCTCTGTTCAACCATTTTCTGTGCTCTGGCATGAAGCCTAAAAAAATATAATATTACTGTCTAAATGCTATTATACATCCATTCATACTACAAAATACAAAAATGCGATTAACCGTGGTTGAAATTTTTTTTGGCTTATTTTTTTTTAGTCTGCGAATCAATCTTGATGCCGGATGCATGTTAGAATGTGTTTTTGCGTGAGCATCTTGAACAGGAGTTTGTGCAGAGCCCGGTTGAGAACTCGCAAGTCCAAGATTGGTCTCATCCCACCTCCTTTTTTGGGTACGGTGAAATAAAGTCTGTAGAAACCCTTCTCCATCTCGGCTAGAGGGACAGGCTCTATCACATCCTTTTGCAAAAGATTAGCGATTTCCGTGTGCAAGGTGCTGGCCCTTTTGCCGTGCTGACGGCAGAGCTGACGCCTGGCTGAACTGAATCACGTGAGTCGAGTCTATGATTTCACTGTTGTCAGATTTTACTAAAAAAATTATTTGATCGCAATCTTGACCAACCATTTGGAGATTTCAATCTTTCCCCATTCAAGTCGATAGGAGCTGCACTGGCATGACTGGAAATTGGAGTGCTCCAAAGATGGCCGCCAGTTGACTGATTTCCTATAAAGACTTTGACTAATGTTAGTCACTGTTCTTCTATCAATAACAAATATATTTAATATAATATTATTATTTTTTACTTGTAACATCCCCTTGCAGTTGAATTCCTAACCTCTAACCAGATTCAGCAATGTAGAGAACTAGTGTAAATCCTTGTGAAAATGGATATCTCAAAATTCATTCAGATTTGATAGGCTGCTGATTTGTATATTTCTGATGATGATATCATAACATGGGCTGCTAGAGATCAATCGAGAGCTGCATGTTGAGTAGTGCTGGATTACATAGAGTAAATCACTATTTGTTCAACCTGTTCCAGTTCAAGATTTTGTGCAACATTTGGATACTTCAGGAATCTGTGCATCCACAGAACAGGGTTACATTACTGGTGAATATCTACATAAGACAATAGAGCGAATACCTGTGCAAAACCGAATTAAAATGCGCACACACACACACACACACACACATGTTGTGTTTCCATGTTTTATGGGGACTTTCCATAGACATAATGGTTTTTATACTGTACAAACTTTATATTCTATCCCCTAAACCTAACCCTACCCCTAAACCTAACCCTCACAGAAAACTTTCTGCATTTTTACATTTTCAAAAACATAATTTAGTGTGATTTATAAGCTGTTTTTCCTCATGGGGACCGACAAAATGTCCCCACAAGGTCAAAAATTTCGGGTTTTACTATCCTTATGGGGACATTTGGTCCCCACAAAGTGATAAATACACGCTCACACACACACACACACACACACACACACACACACACACACGTACTAAAAGCACAAAACTGAATAACAGAACAAACACAACAACTTCCCTCATTCACCTGCTATTTCTGTTTCACACACAGAACTGACTGCACACTTCATTTATCACACTTACATATTTTACTTATAAATCATGAAATGAAGATCTGAAACTGAGAGGATCATGAAAGTTTTTTGTGGAGGAAATACAGGGATAACGAATCACTCAATCCTTTTCATAACTATGATATAACAATAAAGGATATTCACGCAAATAAATACAGATGAAGCAATACTCACAGAGCACAAGAGGAAGTGGACTGAGCTCCATACTGATCTACTAATGACAGACCGTTAAAGACACAGTCAGTGTTAAAGCCTTAAGACTTCCTGTACAACAAGAAGTCTAGAGGCAGACATTTAGTGACATGATGACACGTAAACAACACAACATTTTGTCTAATGGAAAATCTTGATAATGCGGATGATTATACAGTACTATTGTAATGTTTGCAGAAAAAGTGTCACAATGATTTGCATGCACATTTTTCAGCAGACATTTATGTGTCTCTTTATCACACAATGTGACAATGTTTTTTTATCCTAAGAAATATAAATGATTTAAATGTTATTGATTTGTTCATATGAGGGAGTATTCTGGATTGTATAATGCATTAGGAAACTGAAACAATGTTTTCATGTCTTTATTCCTGTAATGGTGGTAGAAGCAGTATCTATCTATCTATCTATCTATCTATCTATCTATCTATCTATCTAGCTGTCCGTCCATCCGTCCGATCCAGTCCGGTCCAGTCCGTCTGTCTATCTATGTCTATATCATAAAAGTTTAATCTAGTTCTACATCAATCTAATTTAATATTCATACCATATACCTAGCAAGACCCTTTTGAGGACTCATGAATTTGCAGAAATACTGTATATTTACTGTAACATTTATATGTTTTAACTATTGTACTTCACACTAATATAAATTAGTCCATATTTAAACTGAGAGACTGAGTGTGAAAGAGGAAGGACAAAGAATACGTGTACTGTAAATGTGCACTTCTAAGAACCCCTGGGGGACAATGAATAAAACAATTCCATTGGTGAACTTGAACCATCTGCTGGCCCACATCTTACCCCAGGTGTGCTGATTATCCAGACAACCCCACAGACACCACAGGTACCTTTTTGTACCGGCCGGCTTATAGTCTTTGATTTTATCAGTTCTGATGGAGTTTACAGTAGGACAAAATGTCTTGCTCCCTCCATCAGGTAACGGAGGTTACGAAAGTAACCAGGATGTTCCCTATCTGTCACTCTCTCGACGTTGTGTCGATGTAGTGACTCTAGGGGTCCCTATACGAAATGCCACAACTAGCTAAACTGTGTTATGTGGACTAGCGGTGCGAGATGAGCAAACCATTGTGTGCCTTGTATCCACCACACTCAGCCATCACGTAACCTCCCTCAATGCTCCTATGAGCATCATACGCCCCCGTACCTCAGGGACAAATCGACAGCAAAAATGGGTACAGGCCCCAGCCGTGGCCTCTTCTCTTCTTTTTCACCGCAAAAAGAATGGAAATCGTTCTGCTGGGATCCATTCAAAGGGTAAGTCTCCATGGAGACCACAGCCTGCCCAAGTGTTGCATGTGGAGAAGTCCCCATGGTAGGTTCTGTACGTCATGCCAGGGGTTACCCAGTCTGAGGCAAAGGAGGGAGGAGTGTGACAAGGAGGAGGGCAGGGCCGAGCCTTGACTATGCACGCCTGGCCCCCAATCGGGCTAATCAGTCGAGGAGAGGGATAAGTCCAGCGAATGCGGCAGTTCGGAAGAGAGAGCACCGCACACAGATGCCATGTGTGTATTTGTGTGTGTCTATTTATTTAAATTAAATATTATTTTGACTGTTCAGCCAGTTCCCGTCTCCACCTTACCCAACCAACGTTTTGTTACACCAATTAATATCAGATTTAAGTTTCTTCCTCTGTTACTGCATACTGAATTTGGTCTTCAACAGATGTAACTTTGAAATACTAACAAAAACAATCTTCTCAACATTTACTTCACACACTATGCATTTGGGCATCATACATTATGTCGCAGCTAACTAGTACAACTTGAAAGGACACTTAATAAAGTGAATGTGTATCACTTTGTATATCTCTCTGAGTGTCGACATGTTTGTGTGACATCTGAGCACTACTTTTCAAAATTTGATCCGACACTGAATGCTCAAGCAGCCTAATTTACACTTAGAAAACTCCTGATGTTGCTTTTAACGATGCAAAAGCACTTATCAATTTGTTTGAAGTGAAAATCAGTCCTCCTTTCCTGTTTAATTAATCAATCACATACAGAACATCACAGGTTTTTAAATCCATAAGGATCTCTTTCTCACTGGTAATGACTGATGACTCGTCAGCAAGATCTCGCGCTCTTCGTTTCAAATTACGTACATCGCTTAATTTATGTAACTCAAGGGCAGCTAGAAGTCCTCGACTGGGACATATCCTCAAGATCACACCCAAAAAGAACAAATAAATAAATCACATTGGCTGATGAATCTGACAATCTGACTTTAGTTGCTCATTCATTTGCACTGTTGAGGGATTCTGAAGAAATTCTGAAGGCCTGACGGGGTGGAGCTCATATTCACGCTCTGCTTCGGGCATGCGATTTGTGAAAAAGTTGTCACACTTTGCTTGTAAGCATCAAGGAATAAATTCTGACTGGATAAACTTTTAGTTTTTCTCTGTTTGTTTGTAGATTAATTATATATTTATTTGGCATGTTAGGCTAGCAGAGAAGGCTTTGCTGGGCCTGAGAATTCACCACTGGTGTCCATAATGTTTTACCTCCCAGTCCCAAAGCAATTTAAGAACACAATTCTCAGCTTGTTTTGGAAGCTTAGTCTACACAAAGAGTATGGCATGCAGTTGTCCCACAAAAATAATTATTAATGGAGCAATATGTAATAATGATATCAAGCGTTTAAAATGGGTACTGCAGTCCAAAAATATTGGAGACGAGTTGTCTCCCCGCCCCTCCTTCTCAGACTCCAAGCTCACGCAGGTTGCCAGGTTAAGGACACGCAACAGGAACGAGAAAATTGACAATGGCAAGCTGATGAACCTTACGCTGTAAGTTGATCAGTTAATGTATGTAACTTGTTTCAAATCTGTCCTTGAAATACTGTTGGGAAAAGGGCAGTGGGCGGGATCACACAGGCCAAAACACAAACAGAAATTCCGGCCCGGAAAGGACATTTCAAAGTAGAATAAACTGGCTGTAGCATTGTTTTCAGAGAATAATATAAGATAATTGTACAACAAGACAGGCTTAAAATTATTTCATATCAGGCACGCTGACTTATGAATATGTAAACAAAGACACTCACACATCTAACAATAACATACTAGATTTGCAAGCTTTTAAGTAAATAATGACGTACATTTCACTCTGTTCCACACACTTAAGTATCCTATGTCTTCAAAAGACTTGGACTATATCACATGACCATATATGGACTTCCTCTTATTCTGTGGGAGTCTGCGCACTCTGCTTCTTCCCAGTTTGTGTGAGTTCTCACAGAGGTAGGTCGCAGGTGAAGTGTGGTCAATTCATTAGTTACATATTTAATCTAGTTGATTACTCTCTGGGTAATTCTTTGTGTTTAAGACATTGAGTTTTGGTAATGTATTTATGTATGTTTTGTTGGTTAATTTGTTTGCTTTGAATCAGTTTTTATATTTTTTTAAACCAATTTTTTGGTTTCTCACAGAGAGAGAGATGTAAGTGCTGCAGAGGCGCTCAAAAAAGGTTGTTCATGTGTTTAACCGGGCATTAAATGAAGACACAAGACAACTATTTCTGAGTTTGAAATTTATTTCATGTGACAACACAATGCAGATTAAACACTGCTACATACGGACAATTTTTATGGTAATTTTATTTGCTTTTTAGAGCTTCACATCAAAACACAACATGAGGGGCGAGTAAATGTTGACACAATTATCCTTTGTTGGGTGAACTATACATTAAATATTTCTTCTGAAAAACAGTATCGCTTTTTATGTACACTTTATATTTTACAACCATTTCTGTTATTAAAATATTATGTCTATTTTTTATATGTATATACAAATGACAATTAGTCAAATAAAATCCAAGCATTTAAAATTACAGATCACATCAATTTGTTAAATTGCATATTATCAATAATTTGAATCCACTGTATATTCCTACAATTAGAAAAAAATAATAAGCTCAGTTTTATCTGCATTAAGAACAAGCTACTTTTTAATTTGGTAAAGTTGTTTATATTACATCAAATGTATTTTGTAATGTTTAGGATTTTTGTAAAGGCCTTGTTTATGGAAGATGCAGATAATTTCATCAGCATAAACACGGCAAGCTTTCATTTATTTGTGTGTCTGTTGTTGTAAGTTTCTTCTTTGATCTTTTATTGAATCTGATCCAAAGATAACAAGCCACAATCTATATGTAACAATTTAGAGACATGGAAAAGTTCATGAATTACAGAGACATTGTGAAAAATAGATCCACCGAGGACACAATATGTCTGATCTGGATGGATGACCTGATCCAATACTCCAGCCAATCTATTAGCCAAGACCTTAGAAAGCAGTTTGTAGTTGCTACAAATAAGTGAGACAGAGCGCCAGTTCTTTATATCAGTAAGGTCCACCTTTTTTGGAATAAGTGTGATTACTGCTCTTCAGCAACTCAACGGCAACCTGCCTCCGACAAGCTGTCTTTGAGCAGATCTTCTTGCAATTATATATTTGTTCCATAAGCTTTAAGGACCAAGTCAACGCTTTAGTGAAATTGTCAGTGTACCGTTGAGTAAACTGCCTTATTTGAACCTTTTCATAATCCCACCATTGTTGTACTGAATGAAAGGAACACTTCAATGCTTTGTGAGCTTGCCAAAAACTTTATCATTTAACAAATTAGCATTAATGTGCCAGTATGCACTTTGGGTTTTACCAAGCTTAAAAAAAGTTACAGCCACCATACTGTGGTCTGAAAAGTTTACTGGCATAATATAACACTTCTTAAACATGTTAAGATGGTAGTTAAAACTATCAAATCTATCCAGTCTAGCTAAAGATATAACATTATTGCATTTGTGAACCCAAGTGTACTCTCTTATATTACCATTTAAAGATCTCCAAATGTCACACAATTAAATGTTTTTAATGACATGAGTGAGACGACTATGTGAAGCCAAGTAAGGCTAAAAGCTGAAACATTTAATCTTCGCAGTAAAAAAACATAATCAAAATAATTTTAATACTCACAAAAGGTGGGGCGTTTGACAAAGTAACTTTCTTAGCTGACATTGAAAGAGGAAGAACAGGGACAAGTTCACCGTTAATAACTATAGTATACCGTGCTCAACTACTTCATTGGATTATCTACACTATCAAGAAAAACTACAGTGGCATTATTCATTCTGGAGGCGGATAACACACTCTCATGTCCCACAACCTCTCCTATGGCCAGACAGCATTCTTCCACACTCACCTCGGATGGCACCTTAACAGTGTGGCGCTGCGTAAGTGAGCTCAAACCTTGCAAGCGTACGGGTGAAATGCGTTGTCAAAAAACCGTATAGCACGCGGCCTAAAAAAAGAAATGACAAAAACAAAATGTAGACAACTAGATGCACACAAAGTAGCTAAGGATAGATACAGCGAGGAAAAAGGGAAAAGAAAAGGTTTCACTAACAACACTCCGTTCGCACTCACAGCACTCTGACTGCTCACGCTCAAACACACTGGAAGTGAGAGAGAGAGAGAGAGAGAGAGAGAGAGTCAGATGTGAAGTGAGTCCTGTTGGGACTGATGATCAGAGAGACCGAAGGAGTGACACCTGAGAAACACATCACAGCTTGAATTTGGAAATGTTTCCAAATGTTTTGGATCTATGGCGCTTTCCAGCGGTCTCTCTCTTTCTGCACTCCGCTGCAGACTACACCCCTGGGTGCTTCGAAAGCACTGTAAAAGAGCGAATTTTCTCTAAAAGAGTGTGCACAGTGACGTTGAACATCTTTTTAAAAACTTATCTTTTTAAAGATGCTGTTCCATCTATGTGCAGTTCCGAGGGTTATGCCACGATTGTGCCTGTGCCCGCTTAGCGCCACCACTTGGCGGAGTCGCAAAATGAATAAATAAACTGAGGAAGAAACCCATGTTGTTCTTGTGTTGCTAGCTGAACTTCTGTAACAATACCAGATTAAACTATAATTTAAAACCATCTATTCCCAGCGTGGTGAGTAATAGTTTTGTTGTTATAAGTATATTGATGGTTCTTAATGTATTGATATATAGATCGCTATTTGTGATTAGTGCCTTAATTTGCGCCGAATGTTATTTACTTTTGTTTTGATGTTTGTGTAGACATCTACTGTTTTATATTACCTGTTGAAATAGTCTTTCAATATATGTTGCATTTGGTTGGTAAACAAAGTTTAAATAAGTTTTTTGTAATACAGAGACTTTCTCTGTATTGATGGTTGTATCACATTTGTGATAATGTTTCATGCAAAAATTTGATATTTTGCATTGTACATTTTAGTGTTATAATTTGTATACATTTATTTGGTACAATACTGGATATTAATTGTGAATTGTTTTGTTTTACAATTTGGCCACATAAATGTGCACATAAATACTCAAAACTAGGCTTAAACTGCAACAACAGCAACTAAATGTGTACATTTAAGAGAAATAAATCACAAAATCAAAATCCAAGTTAATGTTATCATTTCATGGGTCAACATTAAAGTCAAACACAAGGAATTAAGAAGATTAATGACAACATGGACAAAGATTCAGAAACAAGTATTACTCCTGATCAACAAGAAACAGAAAGAAATGAAAGAGTTTTCCATACTTACAGCACAACAGGAGGAACGCCTGCGTGCAGAGTTTAAATTACAACTTCAGCATGCCGAATTGGAAATGGATGGACTGAAAAGCTTACTGAAACACAAAGACACTGAGTTAACAACAATAAATAAAGACTTTTCAACTCCTGTCACAGGTAACCCATCCCTTAACTTCCGTCCATCACTCTCAGCAGTGAATGAGAATTCTTTATACCAACTACTAGAGCTGTCAAGGCGACAATATCAATCACACATCGATTCTATGCACCTACCACCTGTTGACATCATCAAATTCGACGGAGAGCCCTTAAAGTACTTGCAGTTCATGAGAGTAGTATGTATTATATACGTTGTGACAAAAATTATTGATGGGTTATGATTGATGACATAATTGGTGCACCTTTCACCTTTGCTTCCGGGGCCCCTCCCTCCCTCCCTCCCTCCCTCCCTCCGGCAGATGTGTAGGATGTGGTATGACGTTTTTTTTAGTCAGCAATTCTGATATCCCTCCCCATCAGTGTATTTAAAAAGGTTTTGTTCACTACAACTATTCAGTAAGCATTTTGTGAATTCCACTTGTGCAATGGCTGCTCCCAGCACTCCTAAAAAACTATTGGTAAATGATGTAGAAACGATTGGAAAGTTATGTTGGGCTCCGAGGAGATGTCATGGTCCATGCATGACCAAGTCTCTCCATGAGCCGTTAGAAAATCTGAAATCCGAATTTCATCTAAACAACGCCCAGTTGTGTGTGTACGACTTTGACAGAACATCTCGTACTGTTAAGTTATTTAACAGGGATGATACAACGGATGAAGACCATTGGTTGTATTTCACAGAAAAGGACTGGGATGTATTTTACAATCGTGTTTGGAGGGATCTGAATGATTCTGGAGATGCGTCATTATTCGTTGCAGAGGAGTTTGGTTCAACGTCACCATTTCCAAGAGACCGTGTGCTTGGTAACCACACTATCAAGAGGGTGGATGATCATGTCTACATACTTACCAGCGAGACCAAACAGGAATTCAGTGACAGAGTGGGTCCTTCCCCAGAGACAGATCACAATGAGTGTTTCCACATAAAAATTTTGTTTCAGTGGAAAGATGATCCTATCCTGAATGATGTTTTTTCAAAGATAGACAAACTGTTTAAATGGTGTGATGCATATGACCTATACAATGTAATTAAGGGCAGGCTGTTTGAATACGAAAAGTCTGGTAGAGTTCGTAGGAGTGACCGTGTAACACCGCCCACTTCTATAGACCTTAAAGGTTGGTGGTGACCGACCGCATTTCAAACTAACATGTCTCAAGACTTTACTACAGACCTTCCTGGGCCCGTCGCTTCACCAGATGACACAGCTACTTCAGCAGGGGGTGAACCCCCTGTAGAGACTCCTGACATCGGCCATTGGTTTTGCATGGAGTTTGCATGGAGCTTGGCTACAGCAATCTAACAGATTTGGTGGATGCCCACTTCCAGATGCAGTGACTCTTAAGGGATATGACGACAATGATGGCCTTATTGGTGTGAAGGGTTTCAATTTCATAAAAGCAGTCATGGCGGTTATTCTGGATTATCTCCTAGAAATAAAGTTAAAAGAGTTATGCTACGGTTGTGAAGTGGATCACCCCAGTCAGATCCAGCAAACGTGTTTGTTTGATCCTGACAAGTATTTCTTTTACACACATTTTGAAGAAATTTCCAGTAAACTGTTTAAACCTGTGTTAAACCAAGTCATCGGGCAGGCTTTAAAACCATTGCGGTTGACACCACATCCTCAGAGAATCCATGGAGTTGTCGAAGGCGTGTTGTGTGGACTAAGAGAGGAGCCATACATTCTACAGAGACTGCATGAAATCCTTGAGAAATTGGTGAATGATAGCTGTGAACAGTCCGTCTATGACGCTGTGGATGGGTGGAAAGGCTGTTCGGCTGGTTCCAAATTTTGATGCTAACAATGGGTAACTGCTGCGGTACTACTGGCCTGATTACATTTATTCTGAGACATCGACTTCAATGTGAAATAACCAATATGCTGTATAAGATCATTAATGATGAGCATTCTGGACGAAACAAGATTGTAAATGAATCCTATATTAACAAATGACTGATTTGTCTAAAAAAACACATGGACTGAAATGATACAAGTCTATGCCTGCCAGAATGACTCTCCCTGTGCGTTGCTTAAAAACATTCTGAAACCATTGTTTGAATGCGATAATATCTGTAAAATATCTGATATAATATGCTTATGTACATATGTGACGGATACGTGTGTGATGTTATTGTCAAGAAATGATCAGAGTGGCATATCTTTGAAAATATTGATACTCTGGTTAATTATCTGATTGACAGAAATGCTGATACATGTGTTAATTTCCTACAATATCTAGACATTGGTTGATGTTGGTGTTTCTATTTTAACTATTTAATCATGTATTGTGCTGTGTGATTACCCCTGATTTAAAAATAAAAAGGATAATTTTATACAATCACTTTCATTATTTTTTTCATTATTTAGGTGGTGTCTGATCTGATAACATGACTGAGCAATTGCACAAGGTGTACAACACACCATCAAACCCCGGTTCTTTAGGGGTTGTGAGTAGATTAAAACATGGTGTATTAGAGGAAAGTGGTGATTTGCTAAGTGATAAAGAAGTTTCAGACTGGCTAGACAGTCAAGATGCTTATACGCTCCACAGGCCACTGCGACATCATTTTAAAAGGAATAGGGTCTGTGAGCGCAACAAGCTGACTCACTAGCTTAGGACTTCAAAGTTCTTTTGTACTCAACACAAAACGTCAGTAAATAAAAGTCTTGAATCCAAAGTTCTTCGTTTGACTGTTTAATTATGAACTTTAAAACATAAAATATAAAAACTTAGGATCTTTACTTTTCTTAATAATTAACAGTTCCGTGTAGGTCAAAAGACTGTGTTGCTCCAAAGTCCAGTGGCTTCTGACTGTTTCGCAGGATTCTATTTCTTTCATACTGAATCTAACAACCAATCAAATTACATTATACTAGATCACTGGTAAACTATTTACATTCAAATTTCTACGTTCCATATGCAACACAGGTTTTCTCAGGTTTTACAAAATAAACTCAAAATATTATTACTTCCATAGAAATGGCTTCAACATAACCCGGTCCCTAATTAACTAGGCTTTAACATATCAATTATCAACTTAAACTTAAACTGAAGCCATTTACACTCCTACCTCTAACACTTTCTCAATTCCTTTTAGCAAGAATCTTCTTCTCTTAACAGGGAAGTATTTAAAGTAAACATTAACTAGAAAGCATTAACAACTAAATACTTTCACATACTATTCAAACTGGTAATTTCTATTTTATTCAAGTCTTTCTCTTCTATCTTCAGTCTTCTCCCTGCAATAAACAAAGTTTAGTTATGGGTCTTTGTATGATGCTGGTCTTCGTCTGAACTTCAGCACTTCGGACAACGCCTTTGGAGTCGGGCATCACCTTCATGATTCTGCCTAACATCCAGGAGTTTCTTGGAATGAACGAATCTGCGAGGAGGACAACATCTCCAACCTTGAAACTTCTCTTCAATCCAAGCCATTTTTGCCGTTCTTGCAGAAGCGGTAGGTATTCGTGAGTCCACCTTCGCCAGAACAGGTCCGCCATATATTGTATTTGTCTCCAGCGCCGGTGGGCATAAACATCTTACTTAGCGAACACACCAGGTGGAAAACTAGGCTGTGTTTTCAGCGTGAGCAGATGATTTGGCGTCAGCGGTTCAAGGTCATTGGGGTGATCTGTGTTCGTGGTTAAGGGTCTCCCATTGATGATGCTTTCAACTTCGCATAGGAGAGTGTGTAATCCTTCATCTTCTAAGAGCTGTTGCTTCACAACAGAGCTAAGTACTTTTCTCACTGTGCGGATTTGACGCTCCCAAATACCGCCGTGGTGGGACGCAGCAGGCGGGTTGAAAATCCATTGCACACCCTTTATCATCATGACTTCATTGATACGAAACTGATCCAGCTCTGACAATGCCTCACGCAACTCTCGTTCAGCGCCGACAAAGTTTGTGCCATTGTCGGAACGAATGATTGAAAACGCCGTATGGCATTAATACATGAATCGGTGTCAAGAGAATGGGCTACTTCTATATGCACTGCCCTGACAGTTAAACATGTGAAGAGCACTCCATAACGCTTAACTTTTGCACGTCCTCTTCTGACCTCAAAAGGTCCAAAATAATCCACACCCGTGTTGGTGAAGGGTGGTTTGTCAGGGAGCAGACGGTCTTGTGGCAGATCTACCATTTTCTGCTCTCCTGCCTTTGCATGCAGTCTTCTGCAGAGGTTGCACTCTGAAATCACTTTTCTTGCTGCTGCATTGGCTCTTGGTATCCAATACCGTTGTCGCAATATGGCTAAGACGTGGTTCTTACCTCCATGTCCACACTCTTGATGGATGTGGTGGAGAATGAGGTGAGCTATTCTGTGACGTTTATGCAGAATGGCAGGATGCTTGGCCTCCTCCGGCATCGCCGATCTGTTCAAACGTCCTCCTACTCTCAACACATCATCTTGCAAATATGGATCCAGTTTGAAGATACAACTGTTCTTTTTCACACGGGAGCCTCCCGGCTGCAAGGCTTGTATCTCCTCCGTGTAATCTTGTCTCTGACTGTATTTAACCAGTTCAATTTCAGCTCTGGATATATCTTCCACGGTAAGTATTCTTTTTTCCAGGTTCATTTTGCACATGAACATTTGCTGTTCAACTATAAACCTGCACGTCTCCGGATCATTCTCATTCTGCTGTATGTTCTGCTCAAACTCTTTTCTTTTCTCGCTCAGGTGCTGCAACGTCCTTCTTAAGTGCAAAATCCAGGCTGCCGCCTTTTTCAGCTTATGCCAACTGGAGTAATACTCAACAAGCTGGTTCAATGGATCTGTGCACTCGTTTGAGTTTGTGCATGACACTGCAGTGGATGTCTTCACCTCAACATCATCTTCAGTCAGGTAAGTACACTGTTCAGCTTGTTCCGGCCATTCAAATTCTTTTCGCAGGAAACTAGGCCCCTGAAACCAGCTTTTACTTTCCATGAAGCTCTGAATCTTTAAACCTCTTGAAGCCTGATCTGCTGGGTTTTGTGAGGTATTGACATACTTCCACTGAGAAGATGTAGTCGCTTCTCTAATGAAAGAGACACGGTTTGCCACAAAGGTCTTGAAACATAGGGCATCGTTTTCAATGTACTTTAGTACTGTTGTACTATCCGTCCAGAAAACTGACTCCAACAGGGGAACTTCAAGTTCTTCATTCAACATCCGATCAATCTTGACTGCAACCGTCGCTGCTGTCAACTCCATTCTCGGGATCGTGATCTGTTTAAGTGGAGCGACTCTGGACTTTCCCATCAAGAACGCTACATGTTTCTCACCCCGGTAATTTGTCAGCAAGAGATACGACACAACGCCATATCCATCTTGACTAGCGTCTGAGAAATTGTGGATTTGAGCAGCATTTGTGGGACCAAATGCAAGGGGTTTGAAACATCTGTTCAGACGGAGTTCTGAAAGCTTGTCTAAGTCTGTCAGCCACTTCATCCATGTCCGGCATGACTTTTCGTGGATCTCTTCGTCCCAACCTTTCTTCTCTTGGCAGAGATCTCTTAAAATGAGCTTGACAGGTAGTAGGAGTGGTGCCAAAAAACCCATTGGGTCATACACTGAGCTGACTACAGATAATATGCCTCGTCTTGTGCATGGCTTGTCCGGCAGATTTATTTTGAACTTGAAGCTGTCAGAACATGTGCACCACTGTATGCCTAATGCCCGTTCCACTGGTAACTCATCATGCTCCAAATCGAGATCTTTGACTTCAGCCGCTCGTTCGTGATCAGGAATGGAACCCAGCAGGGTTCTACTGTTGCTGACCCACTTGGTCAAATGGAAACCACCACTGGCACACAACGTCATCAGCTCCCTCACAAGAGCAACGGCCTTGTCTTCTGTGGCTACCAACTTCAAACAGTCGTCCACATAGAAGTTCATGAGGACTGTCTGTGTGGCTTCTGGGGTACTCTTTGATGCTGCATCCTCTGCTGCTCTTCTCAATGCATATGACGCACAACTAGGGGATGATGTAGCACCGAACAGATGCACACACATTCTATACTCTACTGCTTCCACATTCAGATTACCGCCTGGCCACCAGAGAAAGCGTAGCAGATCTGTGTCCGTGTCTGGAATCCACACCTGGTAAAACATGGACTCGATATCTGCCATCATGGCGACAGGCTCCTGTCTGAATCTCAGCAACACTCCGATGAGAGTGTTAGTTAAGTCAGGCCCTTGCAACAACTGGTCATTTAGGGACACACCTTGGTAAGTTGCCCCACAGTCAAAAACGACTCTGAGTTTCCTCTTTTTTGGATGGTACACCCCATGGTGTGGAATGAACCATAATCTTCCATCACTGCGAGTCAACTGTTCTTCTGGAACCCTTACTGCGTAGCCTTTTTCCAGTATGTTGTCCATAAAAGCCTTGTACTCATGAAAGAAGTCTGTATTCCTACTGAACTTCCTCTTCAAAGAGTTAAGCCTCTGTTCTGCAATACCACGGTTGCATGGCATCTTCACCTTGTCATCCTTCAAAGGCAACTTGATGCGGAAGTGACCATCCACGAGCTGGGCTGATGCTGTCACCGTATGCATGAACTGCTTGTCATGTTGAGACTGTTCTCGTCTGTCGTCACATCTTCTTTCTGGAAAATCTGCATTGTAGTGCTTCATCAGCATGTCATCAAGGCTTATCACAGAAATACGGTTGACAAGGAAACTTTGTCTTTTGCCATCATCTGATTCTTTCTCTTGGCATCTGCTAATTGGCCCATTGACGACCCAACCAAGAGCTGTCTTCACAGCGTATGGTCCGTCGTTCTGGCTATTAATGATCTCCCATGGCTCCATGGCTTTATACGCGTTGACACCGATGAGCAGACCAACTTCTGCTTCAAGTTTTGGGAGATGGACTAGACTCAGGTAAGACCACCTCTCCAAATCTTTCTTCTGTGGGATGTTGACCTTTTTTGCAGGTATATCTGGCTGAGTATACACATTGGGCAGCTGAATGTAATTTTGCTCTTCTATGCCACACACCTCCAGATCGTTAAGTTCATAGCTAATCACTTTCTGTTCTTGCGCTATAGTGCGAAGCAGGAATTCTGTCTTTCTGCCTCGCATATTCAACTTCTTCGCCAAGTCTTCAGTGCAGAAAGTCGCTGTACTTCCTTGATCCAGGAAAGCATAGGTATTAATTATGTTTGTGTCTTTCTTGTGTTTTATCTGCACAGGTACGATGGGAAGAATACACTCACTGTTCCCGGCCCCAGTATGGTCACCTCTTCTGCACCCTGCAGACACAAGGGCACTTGTGACTTCACTTGTGCTTTGTGAGCTGTCATTCGCACTGTTGTTCTTTGATGAAGCATCTTCCTTAACAACGTGCAAGATAGCTGGGTGCTTGAATGAGCAATCTGGACAAGAGGCCCTTTTTTTACAGTCCTTGGACATATGACCTGCCGTCAGACACCCAAAACAAAGGCCGTTCGTTTTCAAGAACTGAATTCTTTCTTTCAGAGACTGTTCTCGGATCTTGTTGCATGCATTCAATGCATGGTTCTTCTGGCAGTAAAGACAGGGACTTTGAAAGACACTTGTTGACTTGACTGCAAAAGGTTTCTTCTCAGGTTGGCTTTTATTGACATTATTTTCGATAGCAGACATATTCACAGCAAAGCTGCTTCTTTTAGACTCACTTTTTCTAATGCTTGTTTGCTTTTTTGAGTTGTTCTGATTACTTGAAGTAGAGTCCAAGATATCTCCAAACAGCGGGTCATTGGCAACCTTTGCTTGTTTGTACACAAATTCCACTAAATCAGGAAACCTGGCTCTTTTCCTTGTTTTTTCTTGAATGTCATAAGCATAACTTCTCCATCTTTCTTTCAGTTTGAATGGAAGTTTGGATAAAATGGACTTCATGTTGGTAGGATTGTTCATTTTATCCATGTAGTCGACATCATTTACTGTGTTACAACATCCAACTAAAAACAAAGCAAAAGCATTCAATCCTTTTCTGTCTTCTGGCCTTATCTGAGGCCATTCCATAGCCTTCTTGATATAAGCTGTAGCGATGGTCATTTCATCTCCGTAGTGACGATCAAGTAGTTTTCTGGCTTCTTTGTAAGCTCTGTCGGGTCTCATGTGCTCACAGCTCCTTATGAGATCAAGTGGCTCCCCGCTCGTGAACTGTTCGAGGTAGTACAGCCGGTCTTGATGACTGTCTGTTTTACTGTCGATAGCATGCTCGAATGCCCTTATAAAAGATCTGTAAGTCAGAGGATCTCCTGTAAACGTGGATATGTCTCTTTGAGGCAGTTGAGACAAACTCTGTTGTTTAATGAGCATCTCGGTGACTTCGTTTTGATGCTGTAGCAATTCATGCAGGCTATCTGTAGAAGAATCAGTGTGATCATGATTAAAATGTGGCGTGCTGCTTACAGCATCAAACCTTGACGATGACTTTCTTCTAACTGAAACACCAACTTGAGTGGCTGGCTTTGGGTTGAATGTAAGGGATGGCTTACCAGCTCCACGACGCGCATAATCAACTACATTGTGTTTTTCTTGTCTACGCATCAGGGGTTCAAATTTGGGTCCTGAAGGCGGCTCTAATAAATCATAGTTAGATTCATGAGCATCTTCAAATTCTTCATACACCTTTAATTTGGCATCTGAAGCAGCAAGCTCAGTTTCAAGCTCCAATTGCTCTTTTCTAATTCTCAAGTGAATTTCTTCTTGTTCTATTGCTTCTCTCTTTTTCATTGCTGCAGCTCTTGCCAACAACGCTTCACGTTCAGCTTTAATTCTCAGCATTGCAGAATTAGTACTGGAAGTATGGCTTACCATGGAGTTAGCTTTGGATACACTGTCATATGGCCTAATATCATCTTCCTCATCTTTTAAAACATCTGAAATCCATTTGTTTGTGTCTTCTATAAACTGCTTAAATTCCAAATATTTGTTCTCATAAGCATCGTGAACCGCTTTCTTGTCATCTTCATCTATTAACTCACACAACTCTTCATTAATCCGTTCATACTGTCTTAAGCATCTTTCAAACCGTAGCAATGCTTCATATTTTATGAAATTAACATTGTTTTCATTTTCCTTCAATTTGGCTAAATCATTCTTCTGTTTGGTTATTTGCGCCAACTTTCCCTTGCGTTCTCCTCTCAGCCTTTGTAGTTTCTCCTCTACAGCCTTTTCTGTGGGCTTTGGCGCCCTCTTTTGGTCAACATACGCAAGTGCGCTTTCATCTGCCATGTCGTGTCACTTTAAAATATTCACACAAAACTGTCACAATTCCTGGTATTGTCCACAGCTTCTACTCTTCTTAAGTATTCACAAACACTCATAAATAAAAGAGTCACTGTAGTGTAGGATTTCTTTAAGTAAAGCTCTATGACTTTTAGAACGAAATATCCAGTGAACACGTACTGTCACTTTTAGACGATGGTTAATGTTAACATCGTCAGGAGGCTAATAGAGTCAAGAAGAAAATATCAGACTTGTTTCAGGGAAAACTTCATTCGGCCGACGACTAACTCCTTTTCAGCCGTATTGGTCTATTGTCTTTGTTAGCAGCCGCTAGCAGATTTCCAAAGCTCGGCCCACTCGATTCCCTCGCCGTCCTTAGCTCGCCGTACTCACGAGTGGCTGGCTTCTTCTTTAACGTTCTTCGTCGAGCAATCTTCTGAATTTACTCGATATTTTGACTATGTCGAGCAGTCTTTTGACTTAGATGTGAGCGCAACAAGCTGACTCACTAGCTTAGGACTTCAAAGTTATTTTGTACTCAACACAAAACGTCAGTAAATAAAAGTCTTGAATCCAAAGTTCTTCGTTTGACTGTTTAATTATGAACTTTAAAACATAAAATATAAAAACTTAGGATCTTTACTTTTCTTAATAATTAACTGTAGTTCCGTGTAGGTCAAAAGACTGTGTTGCTCCAAAGTCCAGTGGCTTCTGACTGTTTTGCAGGATTCTATTTCTTTCATACTGAATCTAACAACCAATCAAATTACATTATACTAGATCACTGGTAAACTATTTACATTCAAATTTCTACGTTCCATATGCAACACAGGTTTTCTCAGGTTTTACAAAATAAACTCAAAATATTATTACTTCCATAGAAATGGCTTCAACAGGGTCATTGTTTATGGTATTGATACACAGTTTCAAATGGATCTGGTAGATATATCAATATGTTCTATGGAAAATGACAATACTAAATTTCTGCTTACATGTATAGACGTGTTTAGCAAATATGCATGGGTACGTTGTATAAAGAACAAGACTGGAATGGCGGTGACCAATGCATTTAATTCAATACTACAAGAGGGTAGAGTTCCTCAGAAAATTCAGACTGACAAGGGGAAGGAATTTGTTAACAGGCATTTCCAACAACTAACTAAAAAACACAACATTTACCATTTCAGCACGGGGAGTGAATTGAAGGCAAGCGTTATTGAACGTTTTAATAGAACATTAAAAGGACGGATGTGGCAATATTTAACAGCTATTAACTCTAAACGCTACATAGACGACCAGTTCATTTTCTTTGTTGACATCTACAGGCCTCATTTTAATACTTCTGTGATAACTACTGTTGTATCCTTGATTAATGTCTTGTAAAACATTGATGTAGCGTTTAGAGTCGCCGATTTTGAATTTAAATACAGGCGTCTTCTTACACACATTACCATACAAATTCGGCGACGTGGTTTGAATATCAAAGATGGGGGGCCTTTAACCAAGGGGTATGAACAAAACTACACAGATGAGTTCTTCACTATAACCGAATGTATACCACGACAACCACCAGTCTACAAACTATCAGATTATGATGGTGATGTTATCGATGGATCGTATTATGAAGAAGAGCTACAGAAAATTATTGTGGACATGAACAAAGCTTTTAAAGTGGGAAAGATTTTAGACAAGAAGAAGCATGGCAAAAGAACCATGGTGCTCGTACGGTGGGTGGGATGGCCTCCGAAGTTTGACAGCTGGGTTAATGAAAAAGATATTGTGGATCTACAGAGGTCTTAAAGCATATACAAATATACATTTATCACCCGAGCTCATTTCTGCAGTAAACGGTCATGGATGAGGCAGGTTTTTATGTCACATTGCCATGCAATGCTTCATTAGCTCTTTACCCAGCTCTTCTTACGGTAAAGTTGTCATTAAACTACACTTCAGACCTGTGAAACAACCGATCCTTTAAAAATGGCATATTATAACCCGTACCAATTGAACGCCACTCATTATATAAACTATTATAAAAATCAAGCAGGCGGAGGAATGCCGGGATATTAGGGGAGAGGAGTTAGGTACGGGACGGGGCGGGGCTCTGAGGTCTTTTCAGGGTTTTGTTTCGAATGGCTCTTCCGTTGTTAAAAAGAGGGTTCAGTATAGCCAAACCACATCTTAAAAATGCTGCTAAAAACATAGTCAGTGACATTGTCACCAATGCTATGACACATTCCTTTAATAACGATAAATCTCAAGATGGTTCAGGTTTAATGGTGATGTTATGTAAACGGAGGTCTAAACCACCTGGGGTGAGGAGGGGGAGGAGTGGTCATGCGGTAAAGAAAAACAGGAAACCACCTAAGACAAAAAAGACGAAAGAGACGAAAGAGAGCTGTGAAGCGCGTCTCATCTGGATCGGCTAAGAGATCTGTTAAAACTATATTCTAAACCATGGCTCTGCTACATACCATGTCCGAAGAGTGTATTAAATCCGAACTGGATCTGTTTACAGTACCGATGACTCAGACAGCTATTGAAAAAACACATACATTGAAATACCACCTCTATCTGCAATATCGGACAGCGCCCCATTGGAGTTTTTCATAGCGGGGAATGTGAAGATAATATAGATTTGAATAATACATTACTTTACATGCGTGTTAAAATCACAAATCCTGACGGTTCAAATATCAGAGATGGGATGCCTGTTTGACTGATCAATTATCCAGGAAACACAATTTTTTCACAGGTTGATGTATCACTTGGTGATAGGTTAATTACACTGGAAAGCGTTTTTTTTGTGGCAGGTTTATTTTACAAAGATTCTGCAGGACATATGGATGTAGGTGATCCGGGCAGGGGCTAACAATGGTCTGACAAAGAGGGCTGCCTTTAGCAAAGAGAGTGCAGTAGTTGAACTTTTATCACCCATACACAGTGATATTTTCTTTCAAGAAAAGCTAATGCTTAATGGGGTGGACATTAAAATCCATCTGACAAGAGGAAAATATGAATTTTGTCTAATGAGGAGTGATGCTATAGCATACAAACTAAATATTTTGTCAGCATCCCTGTTTGTCAAAAAGGTGTCTGTTTCACCAGGCGTGAGATTGGGCCACGCTCAAACACTACTAGCGACCACCGCCAAATATCCCATTGATAGGGTCTGCCTGAAAAATTTCTCCATGCCAGCTGGAGGTCGTGTATCAAACCAGGAAAACATATTCTTAGGCACACTCCCCAAATCTATCATTTTGGGTATGGTCGATAACGATGCTTTTACAGGGGCATACGATAAAAACAACTTTTGCATTTAAGCATTACGATCTGGAGTTTCTAGCTGTTTATGTGGATGGGCAGCAACACCCTGCTAAGCCATTACAGCCTGACTTTGGAGCACGTATCGCCGTTTTACCAGCTTGCGCTTTCGTCTGGAAGACATCTAAAAAACCAAGCGCTGGTAATCTACAGAGATGATTTTCTGCAGTTTTATACCCTTTATGGTTTTAACCTTACTCCAGACCAAGATTGTGGCCAGCACATATCGCTTGTTAAGTCTGGGAATATCAGACTAGAAGTACGGTTCAGACAGCCACTTCCAAGAACCATTAATCTGATTGTTTATGCTGTTTTTGACAACATTATTGAAGTTTCTAACTGAAGACAGGTGCTAAAAACATCTTCTCAGCATACTCCATCTTCACCCTTGTTTAGAGTGGTGGTGGCGTAGTGGCTAAAGCACAGGGCTGTTAATCAGAAGGTCACAGGTTCACCTCCAAATTTCACTTCACCGTGATTTAGGGCATTTCTACATCGCGTGTTTTTTTCACATACTCAAGCCATTCAATAGATATGTTAGAGAATGTCTTATACTGATTGACGTATGCATTATTATGCGTCAGAGCCAGCGTATTTCTAGAGAGAAATTGCGTCTTGAATGTACCCATACAGCAACTAGCAAGAGTCACGTAGCTGAAAGTATCTACCTGTGTGCATCGCAGGAATTCATCTCTAAATTGAATGCATGCTTCACATAATAAAACGACGTCGTTCTTGCAATAGATGCCAATCTCTTTTCTGAAATCAAAAACTTTACTATCGACTGTTTCCTACCACCGATCAAATTTTGTCCTGGTACTATCTGTCATGGTTTTGTACCCGTAGTAGTTTTTCGCAGGGTATGGACCTATATAAGTCTGATTTTCCTGTCTGTTGAAATAGTGAGGAAAGAAGCCTTTTTCTTTATTTTGCAAATTTAACGCAGAAGACATCTTAGACAGAACCATGTGGAGGAATGAATAACGATAAAACGTTGCCTAAAAGTCTAATCATACATGAAAATGGTTCTACATCCTTGCATTACTATGTTAAGTTGGAGTGCTGCATTGCAAAAATACTCCAGAATTAAAAAGTTGTCAAAGCCGCTTGCATTGTGAGCAATCCAAGTGTAATTTTTGTATCTCGGCTGTCTAAACCTACAAATGAGCTGTCGCACATACCCCTCGCCTCCAGATTCAAATGTCTCACCATCAAAAGTCATGGCGCAAACATAATTAGCAACATGCTTTCCATTATCACATCGTGTTTCAAAATCATAGAAAATGTAGCGATCTGTATATTCCTTGGGTATGGTAGGCTGTATGAAACACTGGTGTTGACCTCCATGGCTTACATCATCCCCACAATGTAAACACTTGTCATTTGGATAGTTATGAGGTTTGGGGTTTTTGGCAGTGTGGTAACGTTTACCGCATTTACGACAATATTTTGTAATATCGCAAGGAGATCTACCACAATCATCGTTCGTAGGGGGTACTATTTTATGTGCATTAAAACAGTATCTAGATCTGCAATAACGCAAACAGTCTTGACAGTGTATTATGCTTTTAGGATACTTGTAGCACTCACTATCATTGCAAACAGAGCACACATATTTACAATCATGGTTCTGTCTGCTCGTATACCCTGTGTAACAGAAATCACATACATATCCAGACCCTATAAATGCTTTCAGGTTCTTTATCATGTAATAATGAGAATCATGAATGTAAAGATATGCTGTTTGGTGTGTTGTTCATCTGAAGTTTTATATTTTTCTAACTTTCCATCGCTTGACCTGTGAAAGACAACAATTTTTATGTCTAATGCACGTTCAAATTTCGCAATGTCTCCTAGACTTATTTTGTCCTGAGGTGTGAAACCGCCAGCAGTCTGAATGGACTCACCCCGTCTTTCTAAGTTGTCATGCGAAATCTGAGGGTCGAGAAAATATGCGAGGCATACTGAAAAGCACAGGTTGTTTGACGTATTGACAGGACATAATAAATGCATTCGTTTTCTTCTAATCACGTCGTCATGCGCTATATCAACCAGCTTCCTACGAGCGCCACCGTTCTTACTTCTGGCTATAGATGCGTGTTACTGCAAACTGTCGTCGGTCATCACTTTCGCATTGCTCTGCATAATTTTTTCAAATTGTTCAACAAAAAATGTTTTCGTTATAGCCATTGCTAGGTGATAATACACAGTTTACATCAGATTTCAGACTGGGGCCTCTCAGTGAAATATTAATAAAACTGGATTCACCGCCCATCTGTCTGGAAAATGATACCATCTCTGACAATGCATTGTGCCCAGATGTACTGTATTCAGCAAAGTCTGTAGATATGAATTCCCTTAAATTTAGAGCTCTGTGTATCTCTATGCCATTGAACCACGGTCTTGGAACAATAGTGAAATGGTTTACAAATCCTCAGTTTTTAACCAATGCTTCAATATCATTCTGACTTAATCAGGGGACTCATTCACGTCTGATGAGATATTGCGAGTGTGACAGTTTATAGAAACACTTGCTGTTTGTAATGGGCAAAAAGGGTTTTAGTCAATTAATAGGATGTGAGGATCTTAAAGTATCTAAGATTAAAAAGACAATGCATCCAGTAGCCTACTAGGAATAGGGATTGAAACAATTCATATAATGTCAATTCATATAAATGTGTTAAAAAGTTCAAATCTGACATGTGTACAAAGGGTAAAAATTAATAGAGGAATATGTAAACGTTAGATTGATTAATTAATTTTGCAGTGCCTAATTTATGGGTAAAGTGTTAATCTGTGATCGCTAAAGTGATCTTAATCTATGCGGCGTGATCGATTGTTTTTGTCTTCCACCCAAGTTTCCGGGGAAATCGCGGTCTTTTCCTCATAACACTAAAGTTTTCAGTGAGGAAACCTGACTCTATCACTCTCGTGATTATTTCTCCCCTTTTTCAGGGGTGTAACATTTTGGAGGCACCGGCTGGGATTGCTGTTCAGATGTCCGGTGGCCACATACTGGTCGCTGAATTCAGAGCCAGCTAAATCCCCCCATAACAACCCAGGCAGGGAGGAAAGTGTTGCTGTTCGAAGGGACCTGGATTCTGGTGGTGAAGTACATGTCAACTGAGGCCATTAAGAGATCATCAGAGACAGTAAAGACCATCTGGTTCAGTTTCAAGTCCTGCATGGTAAAAGTTCCTCCTGTCCTGTCACCATGACAACCACCTTGGAAGAGGTACAGGGAGAGTTAGTAGGGAAATTGCACACCCTGACCAAGGACAACTTACTAGAGATATGTGATTTTCTTGGCATATCAAGCGAACAGAGAAGAAATGTCCAAGACAAATCCCGCATATCATTGATGACTCTTATTATGATGTTCATTGAAAGAGAGGAATTGGCAGAGTTAGAAGATGACGGCATGTCGGAATTGTTGCTACTCCAAGACAAAATGGCGGAGATGAACAGTGGCATGGATAACAAAACAGAGCAAACGGAACATGATATAGAAACAACAGGAACACATCACAGAACAGAGGAACCGAGAGCTGTAACCTTACAACAAGGAGTGAAAACCGAGCAGATTACTGCAGTCAATGCAATGATCAGTGATTCTCTGCACCAGCCCCAAACCCCTGTCCATCGTCAGGTGAGCATGCAGCCCTCGCCCAGTCAATACTGGCGCAAAGAGTTTAAAATTTCTGGGCAGATAGGTGAACCGGGCCAGAAAGAGAAACTGATTTTTTCCAGCCTTGCCCATCAGATTGAGAATGGACTTAATAGAGGTTATCCTGAGGTAGAGATTGTAGATGCAGTAATCAGGGCTATTTCTCCAGGCTCACAGCTCCGCAGCTACTTGGAAGGTAAACCCCAGCTGACTCTTCCCACACTTCGATGCATCCTGCGTTCCCACTTTCAAGAGAAAAGCGCAACAGAGCTTTACAAACAGCTAACTTCTGAATCGCAGCATTGCAAGGAGACCCCTCAAAGCTTCCTGATCGCTGTCTTCGATCTGAGGCAGAAAGTACTGTTTACGTCCCAGGAGTCAGAATCAGGACTTAAGTATGACCCGGCGCTGGTCCAGCGCATGTTTTTACACACCGTCCTTACAGGTCTCCAGAGTGACAGTATCAGGATAGACATGCAGCCCCTCCTGCTAGATAGTGAAACGTCAGATGAGGTCTTGTTAGAGAAGCTTAACATTGCTGTTGCTAATGAAATAGAAAGACCGAAACAAAAAGCGGTTTAATGCCACACAGCCTTCTACAACTGTCAGTGTAGTCCAGTCAGAAGATACGCCATCTGCAAAGTGTTATGTGAAGGAAGTCAAAGCGAAGATACCCGCAGAACTATTAACAGAGTTAGCTGAACTTAAGACGGGTGTAGCTTCTCTAAAAGGTCTCAGTGCAGAGATAGCTCAGATTAAGGAGACATTACAGCAGCCTTATGTTTATGCCCCACCTCCAGTTAGGAGGCCCGATAGGGAACCCCAGCCACCCCTGCCCCAGCAGCAGTATTACAGCAACTACAATCAGCCCCAAGCACCATCTGACCCTGCACAGCATCAATATGCACCTAACTGGTATACAAACCGTTCTGCTCAAGCTACAAGGAGGTGTTTTGTCTGCCAGCAGGCCAGAACAGATGAATGCTGCACACACTGCTTCCGATGTGGGAGTGGAGAACATTTTCAAGCTGGATGTAAAATCCGGGGAGTCAGACCATCAAGAGAGGCCCCTTTAAACGGGAAAGGGTTACCGCTGAGGGACGAGTGTTAACCACAGCTATCGAAAAGTCCCAGAAATGTGCAAATTGTGCCAGAGAAGATTCAATGGAGAACCTGAAACAATATTCATCATGTAAAGGGACACTGTATTGTTCCAAAACATGTCGAAACCAACATCGGACCAAATATAAGAAAACATGCACTCACCGGGAAATTGACTCTCCCGCTGAAAAGCTTTCCTGCCCAGAGGAAAATGCCCACTCTTTATCATTTCTAGCACAGGTTTGCCACCCCATAAGGTAACCTCCCTAGTCGGTAGACAGTGCCTTGTTGAGTGTCACCTGAATCGCCAACACCTCCAAGCTCTATGGGACACAGGCTCTCAGGTTTCAGTCATTGATGAACGATGGAAAGAGGAATCCCTCCCAAACGCAAGGCTGAGGGATGTTTCAGAAATCCTGGACTCACCTGATGAGCTAAGATTGACTGCAGCAAATGGGACTGAAATGCCGTACCTGGGATGGATTGAGACAACTTTTCGGCTAGCCTCTGAAACCGACCAAACAAATGAACTGATCATCCCAGTGCTGGTGATGAAAGGCTGTCACCTATCTCATCCCATCATAGGTTTCAATGTTATCGAGCACATCCTGGCAATGACCGAAAAGACTAAACGGTACAGTACAGTGAGAAAAGCTTTTCCAAGCCTCAAAAGAAACAAGGTGAGCGCTTTCATACAGGCTGTTAGTGCAGAACAGACAGATGAATATGGGGTGAAAATAAAGGAAAAGAAGGCTGCTGTACCAAAACACAGTAGTATTCAGATTGAGTGCCGTGTAGCTTCCCAGCCTTTTAAAGAGGACACGACAATGCTTTTTCAGCCAGACCTGAACCCTCAGTGGCCAGATGGACTTGAGTTTTTTGACACATTAGTCAGAGTCAGGAAAAGTGCTTGTCCAGTCATTGTGCTTGATGTCTCTAACCCCACTGACCACGACATTGTCCTGCTAGGACGCACAATAATTGGTACCGTACAAACCATAATGACTGTGTTACCTGCCCAAGTCTTGGAAAAAGCTGTCACCTCAGCCACAGTGAATCATACCAGCGTTCAAGCCCCATGTAATTTTAGTGAACAGTGGGATCCACCAGTAGAGTTAAGTCACTTAGCCGAAGAGCAGAGAGAGTTAGTTAGGCAAATGCTTAGAGAAGAGTGTCACTCCTTCTCCAGATCAGACAATGACATTGGCTGCATTGAACGATTGGAAATGACTATTTCCTAAAGGACTCGGAGGCAGTCAATCGCACATACATGTCAGTGCCCAGGCCACTGTATCAGGAGATGAAAGGTTACCTTCATGACCTCATAGCTCAAGGCTGGGTTAGGAAGTCAAACTCTTCATACTCTTCACCGGTTGTGTAAGCGTCAGGAAAAGGACGGGACCCTCCGGTTGTGTATAGATTACAGAGAGCTGAACCGAAAGACGCATCCCGACCGCCAGCCAATCCCTCGGGTCCAAGACATCCTAGACAGCTTAGGTGGTAATTCCTGGTTCTCCCTCTTAGATCAGGGAAAAGCATATCACCAGGGGTTTATCTCTGAGGAAAGCAGACCACTGACAGCATTTGTGACCCCGTGGGGACTCTATGAGTGGATACGCATGCCATTCGGTCTCATGAATGCTCCTGCAGCTTTTCAGCGTTGTATGGAGGAATGTCTGGAAGGGCTCGGGATAATATCTGCATTCCTTATCTTGATGACACACTAGTTTTCAGTAAAACCTTCGACAGCCATGTGAATGACGTACGTATAGTTTTACAGCGCCTCAGAGAGTATGGCATCAAACTCAAGCCAAGTAAGTGTGACCTCTGTAAACCCCAGGTCCGTTATTTGGGAAGAATAGTGTCTCGCGGAGGGCAGTAAAGTTGACCCAGCTGATTTTGAAGCAGTAAGAACATTGAAAGAAACCAGACCAGAGACGGTGGGCCAGCTCAGAAAAATGCTTGGTTTACTCACTTACTACAGACAGTACATCAAAGACTTTTCTAGGAAGGCCAGCGGTCTGTATGACCTCCTGAAAGCAGATTCAGAGAAAGTTTCTGACCACCCACGGAAAACAAAACCAAAGAAAGTAAGTCATGTGGTGCCCTCAAACAAGCCAATCCTGTGGACTGACCAGCACCAACAGGCACTTGAACAGCTGATTGACTGTTTGCTCCACCCACCAGTCTTAGGTTTCCCTGACTTCACTCAGCCATTTGTTGTACATACTGATGCATCACACCAAGGCTTGGGAGCAGTTCTTTATCAAAAGCAAGATGGGAAGCTTAGGGTCATTGCTTATGGCTCTCGAACCTTAACAGCAGCTGAAAAGAACTATCACTACCACTCTGGCAAGTTAGAATTCCTAGCTCTAAAATGGGCAATCACTGAGAAGTTCCGTGATTATTTATACTATGCTCCGACATTCACTGTGTACAGTGACAATAACCCGCTCAGCTACATTCTGTCTACTGCAAAACTGAACGCAACTACTTCCAGGTGGGTCGCAGAATTGGCTGACTTCCACTTCACCATAAAGTACAGGCCAGGTAGAGAGAACAGTGATGCAGATGCTTTGTCGAGGATGCCACTGGATGTAGAGTCACTGATGAGAGAATGTTCTGAAGAGCTTCCACCAGACACTATTGCCGCCACGATACAAGCAGTAGAGGTACAGAAAGAGTCTGTTGCAACTTGGTCACTTTTGGCTGCATCTATATCAGTATCAGTTGAAGGTGAGACAACCGCTGCATCAATCAGCTCGATTCCAAAAGATGAGATAAGAGGAGCACAAGAATCTGATCCGGTCATCCGTCCGGTGCTCGAGTTCAAACGGTCTGGTTCCAAACCGCCAGTTAAGGAGCAAAAAGAATCCAGTTCAAAGACAAAATGCCTATTCTGAGAATGGGACAAATTGACAGTAGACAGTGATGGCATTCTGTATAGAATCACTACAGCCCGCAAGCAGTTAGTTCTACCAGAGCAGTACAAAGGTAAAGTGATGAAAGAGTTACATAATAACATGGGACACCAAGGTACTGACCGCACTGTATCACTAGTACGTGACCGCTTCTTCTGGCCATATATGTAATCTGACATTGAGCACTATGTGACTCAAACTTGTAGCTGTGTCAAACAGAAAAAGCCAAGCCATGAAATAAGAGCTCCTCTGACAAACATTGTGACAACACAACCATTTGAACTGGTATGCATAGACTTCCTCCATCTTGACAGATGCAAAGGCGGATACGAGTACATCCTCGTTATTGTTGATCATTTTACACGTTTCACGCAAGCCTACTCCACCACGTCAAAGTCCGGAAAAACTGCTGCAAATCTCATCTTCAATGACTTTGCCCTAAAGTTTGGGTTCCCGTCCGCATCCATCATGACCAACGGGAGAGTTCGAAAATCAGTTGTTCCATCAGTTAAAGAAACTCAGTGGCATGGCAGGGTCCAGAACAACACCCTATCACCCGATGGGTAATGGTCAAGTGGAACGTATGAACAGAACTTTGTTGCAAATGTTAAAGACACTGACTGAGACACAAAAGTCAAATTGGAAAGAGTCTCTGCACAAACTAGTTTATGCACATAACTGCACCCGTTGTGAAGTGACCGGCTATTCACCATTTTTTGTTCTGTTTGGGAGATCACCCAGGCTTCCAGTTGATATGCTCTTTGGATTGTGCACAGAGGCAGGTCCTAGTAACCAGCGAGACTACGTGGAGAAATGGAAACAAGGGATGGAGGAAGCATACGCCATTGCAAATGAAAATGCTCAGAAAAATGCTGAAAGAAGTAAGAAGTATTATGACACCAAAGTTAGGAGTGCAGTGCTACAGCCTGGCGAGCGAGTTCTGATTAAAAACCTGACACCAAGAGGAGGACCAGGTAAACTCCGTAACTATTGGGAAGATACAATTCACACAGTAGTGAGACAAATGGGTTCAGACCTGCCGATTTATGAAGTGAGACCAGAAAAGGGTAGGGGCCGCTCCAGAGTCCTGCACAGAAATCTGCTCATGTCCTGTGACCACTTACCTTTTGAGACACAACCAGAGATGACTAACGAGGACACAAGTAAGAAAAAAGGAGACATCAGCCTGCATCACAGTCTCTGACTCTGATGAAGACAGCGGGGATGAATATGACCTTCATCATGAGCCGCTACAGGTCCCCACATACACTGAACCAGCGAGAGTCGGAACACAGGCCTCCACCACTG
This sequence comes from Xyrauchen texanus, assembly GCF_025860055.1. NCBI lineage: Eukaryota > Metazoa > Chordata > Actinopteri > Cypriniformes > Catostomidae > Xyrauchen > Xyrauchen texanus. Next base: position 42,096,602 of record NC_068287.1, read on the forward strand.
GAAGAGACAGTTGTAGTGCCAGTTCCTGATATGCTACCAGCACAGCTGTTTGTTGAGAAGCAGTTGGAGGGACAACAACCGTTAAAGACCTACCTGCTGAAGAGATGAACTTGCCTGATGATCGTCCACCAAGGGCCTTTCCTTCATTAACTACCGTTGCTGAACCTGAGGACCCAGCCTATCAGCGGCCACAAAGAGAAAGACACCCTCCAAGACGTATCACCTATGATCAGCTTGGTAGGCCTTCCTTGTACAGTATCCAGCCACAACCGCAATTGTTCTCTGTCTACCCTGCACCAGGACTGGTTCCGTGGTTGCCATCACCACACCAATATTACCTTCAGCCACCCTGCATGTATGGACTTCAGCAATCATAATGCTAGGGATGACAGGTTTGATTTAATTCACAGACTGTTGCAAGAGACAATTTTCAGACTATGCATACAGATCATGGAGCCTGATGGACTGTTGAATTAACAGTATGAGAAAAGACTGTTTATGGACTGTTTATACAGTTGGTCGACAGATATGGACTGTGGATAATGCATTAACTTTATTTGAGCTGTGACCTTTGACCTCTGCTCAAGTACGGACTCATAGAAGATGATTTTCTAGGTCCAGTGCATAAGAGACTGTTTAAGATGAATGTTGGTAATGTCGGGACGACATTTATTTTGTCGGGGAGAATGTGACAGTTTATAGAAACACTTGCTGTTTGTAATGGGCAAAAAGGGTTTTAGTCAATTAATAGGATGTGAGGATCTTAAAGTATCTAAGATTAAAAAGACAATGCATCCAGTAGCCTACTAGGAATAGGGATTGAAACAATTCATATAATGTCAATTCATATAAATGTGTTAAAAAGTTCAAATCTGACATGTGTACAAAGGGTAAAAATTAATAGAGGAATATGTAAACGTTAGATTGATTAATTAATTTTGCAGTGCCTAATTTATGGGTAAAGTGTTAATCTGTGATCGCTAAAGTGATCTTAATCTATGCGGCGTGATCGATTGTTTTTGTCTTCCACCAAAGTTTCCGGGGAAATCGCGGTCTTTTCCTCATAACACTAAAGTTTTCAGTGAGGAAACCTGACTCTATCACTCTCGTGATTATTTCTCCCCTTTTTCAGGGGTGTAACACGAGCACCACCAATCTGAACTGTATCAACAATCAGTTCAACCTCATCATTATCAACTTCATGCATTTTTATCATTGCTTCTAATCGTTCACAAAGATTAGGTTGTGAGACCCCCAGTTCGTCATTATATTTCTGGATCATAACTTTTAATCTTTTGCATACATTAGAGAGCGAGGGGTTTGATATTTGTATCTCTGCATCGGTTAGATCCTGCAATGCCGAACTGTGTGACGATAGTTCTAGCGATTTATTTGACCTTTCACTGTTTTTGTCATTATCAGTATAATTTACACATCTTCTTTGCGTTTGAATAATAGACTCTAATCTAGCATTTAAATCCAAATAGGCGGGTCCGAAAACATCTACCTGATTATGGTTTGTAGCTGTTCAATATTTGACAAATGATCGTATCTAATTCTTGCAGAAGGATTTTGTTCAAAGTCTGGTTGACAATCATGCAATTCATCGTCTGAATGCATCCTTTTACTCGTCATATTGAAATCTTTTTTCAATTCAGTTTTATTCTCCACTGATTATACACCAGCTACACAAATCAACTTTATGAAAAAACAACTTTATGAAAAAACAATCACATATCAAACTAAATAAACAAAACAACAACCCCCCCATGACAGCTAATAGAAATCGATTCTGTTCACGTAATTCCATCAGCAAATCATGGGAAATGTTCTGTTGGTTTGAGGGTAGAATTTCATCCGCATTCAGCACCGTCTCTTCCACGCAACCCTCGTTCTCCGTACAATCCAATATTGTGTCAATATCCGAAATCACATCCCGTTCAACGTTTAACAAATCTTCCTCATCTGACTCCGTGCCGGTTGATGATACGGCATTGTCGGTGTTGTCTGGAATGAGGGGCTGGCTGAAGGTGTCCCAATCCCTCAGGAAATCCTCATTATCGAAGATAGCGGTGGGATTTTCGTCAATCTGCAAAGTGTTAGAGTACAAATCTATATAAAGAATGAGAATAGAACATGTGTATTAGCAAGAGGATTACCATTTTTTTTTATTTTTTAACAATGTTAGTGTTTCATACGCACCAACTGACTCGTTTAACGCTGATAGTGTTTCATCGACTCTCCGTTCTCCTGATAGATTCACAATTTGTTTTTCACCAAAACAGTTTCTCCTAGCGCGTCCATCTGGGGATGCGATATGTAATCAGGGGCTTCGTAAAATCCTATATGACTAACAGGATTGTTGCGTCTCCGTGAACCGAGCGACAGTGAGCCCTTTCGTTTTGGCGTGGCAAACCCCGGTTGTGACACAAGAGAAGCCACATCGAAGTTTGAAATATCTGCAAACACAGAAAATACAAATTTTGTTTTGTTTATAAATATTGCATAATCGAAATAGAACACAAATAATGTATACATACCTTGCAGTACACCTCTGTTGACAGATTTGCTCTGACCCGTTGTTTTATTAATTAATGGTTCAGTCACTGAAAATAAAAAGAATATAGACACATAATATATAAACACTTCTAATATATAAATACATGAAAAAAAATCTTTACATAAACTTACACAGTTGATCAATGCGATCCAAGTTTTCATATTCATCGATATGTCCTGAATTGCACACACATTTTTTAATTTATTTAAACCCTGTTAACATCAATTTAAAAACTGTAAAGTTCAAATATTTTTAAAAATCATCATACAAGCGACACATACTTTTGAAAATAAAGGCCATTTTTAAGAGTAATATCACTTGTTAAATACCGCTGCTCTGATACCGGTCACCAGTCGAATCGAATCAAATGAATGGTGCGTAGAAGCATTCGACAGACTGTTTTTAGATAGGCGGAGCTGCTCTGGGTGATCCAACCCCATCCGACCGGCGGCTTATTGTCTATGTGTCGTGAAGTCCCCCACCGAGGTCTCACGAACACCCACCGAACGGCTTTTTATTGTCTAGATTATAAAACAGCCTACGTATCGCGACCCCCCTCTCACGATTCACCCCCAGGGATATCACGAAAACCCTGTGACAGTTTCAACATATTTTATGCATGTCTCTTTGATATAATTCTCAACAGAAAACCTCTTCTCTTAGACTAGCCACATATTTGGTCACACACAAAAATACACTCGACATTCTGTTTAAATGGCTTGGGTTTTCAATCTGAAAAAGCATGTGTAATGTACATAGTTTTTACTATGGCTTAAAATAAAAACATTTTTAGATTGCCCACCGATTAATACACGTGTATAAACATTGTAAAACATTTGTAGGAAATGATTATTACTAATAACTGTTTAACCACTTACAGAAATAAAAGAACACATGGTTTGTAACTGTTTTATAATTATAATATTATTGAATGTATTAGATTATTTTTAGTAGATGTGTGTGTGAAGAAACACACACACACACACACACACACACATGTTGTGTTTCCATGTTTTATGGGGACTTTCCATAGACATAATGGTTTTTATACTGTACAAACTTTATATTCTATCCCCTAAACCTAACCCTACCCCTAAACCTAACCCTCACAGAAAACTTTCTGCATTTTTACATTTTCAAAAAACATAATTTAGTATGATTTATAAGCTGTTTTCCTCATGGGGACCGACAAAATGTCCCCACAAAGTGATAAATACACGCTCACACACACACACACACACACACACACACACACACACACACACACACACACACACACACACACACACACACACACACACATGCTTCCTAAGAGACTTGATGTTTTGTGAATACACTCCACCCACCGGCTGGAAATGGCCATCTTTCTTAAACCATTATCGTTTTGGATGCACTCGTGAAAGGACGTTGGCCAGAAAAATTTAAGTATACTATTTCAATTAAAAAATGTTGTAGTTTTTATAATTTTAGAGTGACTTTGTTGTGCTTGACAATTAAGATTCAGCTTTATTGTGCAGAGCACGCTTACAGAGTCAATGAAAAGGCATTGTTTTCGCATATTCCAAATAAGTTGGTGTCAGAGCGCAGGTCTGTCATGAAACAGCTTCCCATACCGGGTGTCGGACCCAGACCGCCTGGGTGAAAGCCAGGAATCCTAACCGCTAGACCATATGGGAATCTAACACGCGAGACAACACTTTTGTCTCTGTTAACCATTTATTCATTGTTTTAAGGTGAACATCTGAATGAGTTTTGATTCAACCAATAGCACCTGTTTTTAAGACATTGTGCATCGTTTTGTTAAAGACATTTTGTTAGAGTCACAGCTACAAAAATGAGATATTGTGTTTAGTAAAAACAACCTGTTTGTTAAACTAATGCCATACATTAAGTAAATTGTTAAACACATTTATGTAATTTTTTTTTAATAATTTTAGAGTGACTTTGTTGTGCTTGACAACTTGATACATTTTGTTTAAAAAACACATTTTCTCCTCTGTTAAAAGTTGAAAATAACACTTTTGTCTTTGTTAAACGTTTATTCATTATTTTAAAAGTGAACGTCTGTCTTTGAGTTTTTGGAATATCAGCTGTTTTAGAAACACATTTTCACCACTTTGTTAAAAATAAAAAAAAGTCTCATACCATGTTTTGTCACCCAAGCATTGCACCCCATTAAAGACACATCATTTAAACACATTTTAAACGTAATGCCACTTTTTATGTCTTACAATAATAATAAAAACAAAATGATTCCCCCACACATTACTTTATCATGTGTTTGAAAAACATATCAATGATTACATCAATGAATTATTTAATCAATTACTATTTTTAGTCTGGTACCATACATTAATTTATCATCTCAGTTTTTCCATAAAACATTGTACATCATTAAAGATTCATCATTTGTCTACTCTTTTAAATACACTGATGGGGAGGGATATCAGAATTGCTGATCAAAAAAAACGTCATACCACATCCTACACATCTGCCGGAGGGAGGGGAGGGAGGGGAGGGGCCCCAGAAGCAAAGGTCAAAGGTGCACCAATTATGTCATCAATCATAACCCATCAATCATTTTTGTCACAACGTATATAATACATACTACTCATGAGATTGTTCTCCTCTGTGATTGATAAAGAGACAGTGCCAGATCAAGAGAAGCTCACTCGACTGCATCAGTACACTGTCGGCCAAGCTAGAGATGCTATCTCACATTGCTTGTACAACCCCAACTCTAGCCTGGGCTATGCAGAAGCCATGGCTATTCTGAAGAGATGTTTTGGCAATCCATATGCAATATCACAAGCATGGGTTGACAAGGTGCTTAATTACAAAGACATTAAAGACAACAAGCAGTTGCAAAGCTTCGTGGACATTCTGTGCAGCTGCAGTGACACTTTAAAGGCAATGAAGTGAGAGGAAGAGCTGAATGGTGGACGCACTTTGCTACAAATTGTGGAAAAGCAATATCCACAATTAGCAATAAAGTTCTAAATCAAGTACTAAGTCAAGTTTCAGTAAGAAAAGTCAGACTTTCGCAACCGTGTCAGTTACTAAAGAATCTACCATATCGTCCATGCCAAAGATAACCTCAACATTTAAGTGTTCAAAGTGCACTGAAGGACACTTTCTGAACCAGTGTCAATCTTTTAGGGCTCTGTCTGTTCAAGAGCGTTTGACAACTCTGCCTGAACTGTTTCATGAAAGGTCATTGCAGCACAGTCTGTACTCGCAACTGGGTATGCAAGGTGCCTGGATGTGGGAAAAAACACAAAAGTTGGCTGCACTCCGCTATTGTAGCTTTTAATAACGACAACAGCCAATCTAATAACCGATCTATTGGAGATGAGACAGCTGCTGAACTGCCACAAGCCTTTCAAGCACATGCCATCAGAAAGTCCATTGAAGCCAGTCGAAAGAAGATTGTTCTTCCCATCTTGCCAGTAGTGGTTTCAGACAGACACAACCGATTCTCCATGAATGTCTTTCCTGTGCTTGACAGTGGCTCCAATGGGACTTTTGCTTCTAAGAAGCTAGTTCATGCTCTTAAGCTGGAGTAACGCAGAATGAACATTAAACTGAACACCATGGAGACCAAAAATCTCAACGTAGTCACCTTAGCAGTGGATCTACGACGTTGTAAAATGTAAACAATGTAAAATGGATCTTCAATCCACCTGCCGCCTCTCACATGGGTGGTGTTTGGGAGCGACAAATTTGCACCGTTCATTCCATTCTAAACACTGTCCTATCGCAACAGGCACCAGATGATGAGGGTTTGGTAACACTGTTTTGCTGCATTGAATCTATTGTCAATGGTAGACCAATCACTAAACTCTCACCCATCAGATCCTCTACCACTCACATCAAATCATCTGTTGTTTCTCCGTTCCGGTCCAACTTTACCTCCGGGAGCCTTTGTAAAACAAGACCTTTACCGGCGCAGATGGCGCCAGGTGTAATATCTGGCAGATGTCTTCTGCCAATGAGTCGATTGCTCAAGGAGTACTTGCCTACACTGCAACAACGACAGAAATGGCTGCAACAAAAGATAAATCTTCAAGTAGGAGATCTTGTGCTTATTCTGCATGAAAACACACCACGCCATCACTGGCCACTAGGTCTACTTACTCAAGTCTATCCAGGTGCAGACAGACTTGTGCGTACTGTGGAAGTGAAAACAAAGGCAGGGGTCTTCATCTGTCCTGCAGGAAAAATCTGCCTTCTGGAAGCCAGTCTCATCAGTTGCATTAGTTTAATTGAGCTTTCCTAAGAGACATCACCCTTCCTTTGTTTGAATGACCTGTTTTTGGGTCATTGGGGCTGGGATGTTGGGTGCTGCCCCTTTAAGAACGTTGATTTTGTGGGCGCATATGATCCCCCATGAAAAGGCACAAAAAAAAAAAAAAACTGCGGAAGAAACCCATGTTGTTCTTGTGTTGCTTGCTGAAATTCTGTAACAATACCAGATGAAACTATAATTTAAAACTATCTATTCCCAGCATGGTGAGTAATAGTTTTGTTGTTATAAGTATATTGATGGTTCTTGATGTATTGATATATAGATCGCTATTTGCGATTAGCGCCTTAATTAACAGAAACACCTAATGTTATTTACTTGGGTTTTGATTAGGGATGTCCCGATCAGGTTTTTTTGCCCTCGAGTCCGAGTCCGAGTCATTTGATTTTGAGTATCTACCGATACCGAGTCCCGATCCGATACTTCTATAATACATAAAAAAAAGAATAAAGAAGAGCGAAAAAACAGATCCAGGATGTTCTTTATTTTTTATTGAATTCACCTTATTTTAACATTCAAGAACTCTGTTAACAAACAGAGCACTTCTGTGAGATAGCTTGAACAATCAAGTAATAAATAACATAAATTCTTCACTTTTGGACTTTAGTGCAACAGTAAATATAAAAAAGTCTAACATAAAAACAAATAGCACCTCAACTTAAAATACCTGGCAGGCATGTAAACAAATAAAAAAATAAAAGTGCCACAGTGTTTGCAAACCAGTAATGTGCTTTTAGGAACTCCTAACTCTTAATGTCATCACAGTAGTAAGTTTCACAGAAGGAAATGTATGTTTTTCTTAATGAAAACTAACATCTCTACATTGTCAGGTTTGAGCCTGTTTCTGTTCTCATCAAGGACTTTTGCAACGGCACTAAAAAGTCTCTCACTGTCCACAGAGCTGCAGGGGGCACTGAGATACTGGGTTGCAACAGCAGCCAAAGAGGGAAACTGATTAGCATGTTCTTTCCAGTACTGAAGTGGGTCGATTTTCTTAGGGGTGTTTTTTTCTGAGAGGTAGGTCTGCACTTGAGTTTCTGCTGATGTGGTACTCACGGACCGTCCCTGTGACTGCCACAGTTTGCTATGGCAATGTTGTTGTCATCAACTTTATAATATCTCCAGACCACAGACATACTCGCGCTTCCCGCTTCAAGCTGCTTCTGTATTCTACTTCGCCTGCATTTAACCAATAGCGTCTCTGAAACTAAGTGATGTCATTCCGCATGCGTTGCTGTTTCTGTGTGGAGTCAAAAGGGTCTAACTCTGCCACTGCATAACTATAGACGTGTTAAAAAATAACGAGAATATATATACAAATATATCCGAGTCCTGATCGGGAGGTAACGTCCGATTCCGATCGAGTCTGAAACCACGTGATCTTGCCCGATTTCCGATCACATGATCGGATCTGGACATCCCTAGTTTTGATGTTTGTGTAGACATCTACTGTTCCCGTCTGTCACTCACTCGATGTTGTGTCGATGAGTTGACACTAGGGGTCGCTCCTGCGGCCCTGATTTTGAGAAAAGGCCAATGAGAATTGGCGTGTGGAATTTGCATGCCACTCCCCCGGACATATGGGTATAAAAGGAGTGACACTGCAAATACACATCAGATATCTTCTTCGGAGCCGAGAGAGCAGTCACAGAGCTGAATTCCTCTGCTGTTCATTCATCTCTACAAGCTGTTGGTTTTACGGCGTTTTCCAACGGTCAATCCCTCACATACAACGTTGTGCTGAGTACACACCACATGGCCATGCTTGCCCGGGCAGCTGCGAGTGTCGGGCTGGAGTTGAACCCTCCGCCTCCCCCCGAAACCTCGTGGCTCGACAATTGGTTCCTGGAGCCAGAGCGCCGCTTACGGCCACGCTCCGCCCCTGTTCCTTTCTTCCCGGAGGTGCATGAGGAGCTTACGCGCTCATGGCAGGCACCTTTTACTGCCCGCACGCGAGCGGTAAGCTCCTCCGCTCTCACTACCCTCGACGGCGGGGTGGCAAGGGGCTACACGGCGATTCCCCAGGTGGATCAAGTGGTCGCAGTGCACTTATGCCCACAAAACGCCTCCACCTGGCGGAACAGCCCGAGGCTTCCGTCCAGGGCCTGTAGGCTGACGTAGTCTCTGATGGCTAAAGCCTACAGCGCCGCTGGGCACGCCGCCTCCACCTTGCATGCCATGGCACTCCTGCAGGTGCACCAAGCCAAGGCACTTAGAGAACTACACAAGGGTAGTCCTGACCCAGGTCTAATGCAGGAGCTGCGTTTGGCGACCGACTTCACCCTCCGGGCAACAAAGGTCACAGCGTGGGCTCTCGGGCAGGCGATGTCCACCTTGGTGGTCCAGGAGCGCCACCTCTGGCTCAACCTGGGCGAGTCACGAGAGGCTGACAAGGTACGTTTCCTTGACGCCCCCATCTCCCAGGTTGGGCTGTTTGGCGACACCGTTGGAGACTTCGCCCAGCAGTTCTCAACGGTGAGGAGGCAGACGGAGGCTATACAGCACATCCTGCCCAGGCGGAGCTACAGACCCCGCACCCCGTCTGCTCATCGCCCAGCACGTCTCCCTGCGGTACCAACATCAGCCCCGCCACAGCCCGCCCCTCAGGGCCGGCCCCGTACTTCCGGTCTCCGTCGTGATAAGGCTCTCTGGTCTTATCACGACAGCTGGCCACCGGTTCTCTTTGGCAGGTACAGCGCCCTGAAACCGGATCTTCCGCTTCCACGCACCCAGCCGTGGCACAACCCCGCCCCCAGGCCGATGGTCTCCGCGGGTCACAAGGATGAAATTCTTCCTCCCCCCTCCCAGGCTGTTCCGGGAGCAGTCAGAAGGAGCCAGGTAAGTGCTTCGATGTCCCTAGACTCAGCATCCCGGACTCCGCCCCGTCGCGAGGCCCCGTCTGCCGGTACGTCTGACGATATAGTCCTCTCGCTCGGAGCTTGGGGGCGTGGCTCGTGCTCCCCAACCTGTCGTGTTGGTTGATCAGGACTGTCCGACTCGGCTATGCGATTCAGTTCGCGATTCAGTTCAGGTTCAACAGCGTCCGCCCCACCACGGTGAGAGGCGAGAACGCCGCTGCCTTGCGTGCAGAAATTGCCTCCCTCCTACAGAAGGGCGCGATAGAGCCTGTCCCTCCAGCCGAGATGAAGAAGGGGTTTTACAGCCCCTACGGCGGGTTGTGGCCAATCCTCGACCTTCAAGTTCTGAACCGGGCTCTGCACAGACTCCCATTCAAGATGCTCATGCAGGGACCCATTCTAGTGAGCGTCCGGCATCTGGAAAGTTTTGCGGCGGTAGACCTGAAGGACGCGTACTTTCATGTCTCGATCCTTCCTCGACACAGACCCTTTCTCCAGTTTGCCTTCAAGGGTCAGGCATATCAGTACAAAGTCCTCCCCTTCGGCCTGTCCCTGTCCCCTCACGCCTTCACGAAGGTCGCAGAGGCAGCCATTGCCCCACTGAGGGAAGCGGGCGTCCGCATCCTCAACTATCTCGACGACTGGCTAATCTTAGCTCACTCACGAGACATGTTGTGTGCTCACAGGGACCTGGTGTTCAGGCACCTCAGCCGCTTGGGGCTTCAGGTCAACTGGGAAAAGAGCAAGCTTGTTCCGGTTCAGAGCATCTCTTTTCTTGGTATGGAGTTGGACTCGGTCTCAATGTTGGCGCATCTCACCAGTGAGCATGCACAGTCAGTGCTGAGCTGTCTGCATACGTTCAGACGGAACACGTTGGTCCCACTGAAATCCTTTCAGAGGCTCCTGGGGCATATGGCATCCTCAGCCACGGTTACACCGCTTGGGTTGATGCACTCCAGCACTGGCTGCACACCAGAGTCGAGAGACGAGCATGGCGCAGACGTGTTGCCGCTCTCTCAGCCCCTGGTCAGACCTAGTGTTCTTATGGGCAGGAATTCCCCTAGGCCAGGTCTCCAGGCATGTCGTGGTCACGATAGATGCCTCCCCACGGGGCTGGGGCGCCGTATGCAGCAGGCACTCAGTCGCCGGTCCTTGGACTGCGTTGGCACATCAACTGCCTCGAGTTGCTGGCAGTACTACTTGCTTTTGCTGCTGATCCGGGGCAAGCATGTGTTGTTCCGGACGGACACCACAGCCGTGGCGGCGTATATCAACCGCCAAGGCGGTCTACGCTCTCGCCGCTTGTCACAACTCGCCCGCCGTCTCCTCCTTTGGAGTCAGCACCGACTCAAGTCGCTGCGGGCCACTCACATCCCAGGCTACCTCAACAGCACAGCGGACGCGCTGTCGCGGCAGGTTACATCCAAGGGAGAGTGGAGGCTCCACCCCCAGGTGGTTCAGCTGATCTGGAGTCGATTCGGCCAAGCACAGGTAGACCTGTTCGCTTCCCTGGAATCCTCCCATTGCCCACTTTGGTACTCTCTGACTGAGGCCCCCCTCGGCACAGATGCCCTGGCACACAGCTGTTTCCCCCAGTGAGCCTACTTGCACAGACGTTGTGCAAAGTCAGGGAGGACAGGAAGCAGGTCCTCTTAGTGGCCCCTTATTGGCCCTCACGGATTTGGTTCTCGGACCTCACGCTCCTCTGAGGAAGGACCTTCTTTCTCAGGGTCAGGGCACCATCTGGCACCCGCGACCAGACCTCTGGAATCTCCATGTCTGGCCCTTGGACGGGACGTGGTAGACTACCACCTGCGGTCATTAGTTACATATTTAATCTAATTGATTACTCTCTGGCTAATTCTTTGTGTTTAAGACATTGAGTTTTGGAAATGTATGTTTTGTTAGTTAATTTGTTTTCTTTGAATCAGTTTTTATATTTTTTAAAGCAATTTTTTTTTGGTTTCTCACAGAGAGAGATATATAAGAGCTGCAGAGTTGCTCAAAAAAGGTTGTTCTTGTGTTTGACCAGGCATTAAATGAAGACACAAGACAACTATTTCTGAGTTTGGACAATTTTTATGGTACATTTATTTGCTTTTTAGAACTTCATATCAAAACACAACATGAGGGGCGAGTAAATGTTGACACAATTTTCCTTTGTTGGGTGAACTATACCTTAAGTATTGCTTCTGAAAAACAGTATCACTTTTTATGTACTCTTTATATTTTACAACCATTTCTGTTATTAAAATATTATGTCTATTTTTTATATGTATATACAAAAAAATAATAAACATGTGTGGCCTTACGAATTTGAAAACGCACAAATTTCTGAAAACATTCATAGAGTCAAAGATTATAATGCAAACTTGTTAAATTGTATATTAACAAGTCTTTGAATCCACTGTATATTCCTACAATTAGAAAAAAATAATAAGCTCAGTTTTATCTACATTAAGAACAAGCTACTTTTTTTAAGCTGGTAAAGTTGTTTATATTACATCAAAAGTGTTTTGTACTATTTATGATTTTTGTAAAGGTCTTGTATATGGAAGATGCAGATAATATCATCAGCATAAACACGGCAAGCTTTCATTTATTTGTCTGTCTGTTGTTGTAAGATTCTTCTTTGATCTTTTATTGAATCTGAGCATAAATCACATCACTTGATCCACAAGAAGCACCTGAAAACATAAAAAATATTCTAAAATGCACATTTAATTTTATTATAAGATTCTCAATGATGCTTTTCACTGGCTCCTTTTCAGCAGATATATTGTTGTATGGTATTAGTTTATTTTTACCTTGATCCTTTTGATCCATTCCCATGTTCAGTTTAGAGTACACAGTGTCTGCACTTGGTGTAGCATCACTGGTATTCCCTAACAAGAGTTCAGAAACTTCATTAGGAAAAACATAACATCACTATTGCTTCTGTATTTATTAAATATTCATTTTTATTTTTACATACCAGCAAATATAATTATAGAACAAAAACAGACAATGATCAATAATAGGAATTAAAATGCAGCATTACTCTGATCATAACATGAAGCAGACAGGTTAAGCTGAGATATATTGTTCCCCATCTGTCGCTCACTTCGACGTTGTGTCGAAGAAGCGACACTAAGGGTCTCTCTTGAGCGCCGAATATGCCTCTGATGCATGAAAAAAGGCCAATGAGAAGTTGGCAGACAGTATTTGCATACCCCGCCCCCGGACATAGGGGTATAAAGGCGATGAAATACTATGAGTTCATTCAGAAATTTTCTTCGGAGCCTTGGTCGTGTCAGCAGTCAGCTGCGAGTACACACCTGTTCCTGTTCCTCTGATGCTTTGCTTGCTGTTGGATCTATGGCGCACATTAGCAGCTTTTCACCTTCTCTGCACGGCAGTGCAGTTTGCCTCTGGGCGCTTTGACAGCGCAAATTTAAAAGAGTTTTAATTCTTAAAAGAGTGATTTTCTCTGTAAAAGAGTATTTTCCTCGAAAAGAGCAATACACAGCGGTGTTGAACGTCCTTTTCAGGACGCGTCTTTATAAAGATGCCATTCCGCCCCTGTGTAGTTCCTGGATGTGGTAGAGTGCTCTCCGCTTCAGACGGCCACAGGCGTTGTCTCGTGTGTCTGGGTTGCAATCACACAGAGGCAGCGTTTGTGGATATCTCATGCTTGACCATGGCAATGTTGCGGTCGCGGCTCCAAACGCCCCCCCCCCCACATCGCTCCTTCTTCCCACGGGATTGAGGACGACTCGGACCACCCGCCCACCAGCACGTTCATTGACTCCCGTCCGTGCTCGAGGCAACAGCGGCTTGTTTCACGGCCAGCCTGCCTATTCTCTAGAGCTAGAAGTGGATGAGCTCGCCGCTGCATCGGAGACAACTACCCTGGGCTGCCAGGCTGAGGCGGACACACAGATGTCCGATATGCTTGCCCGGGCCGCCGCTAGCGTGTGGCTGGACTGGAACCCTCCATCCTCCCCACAGCCATCTCTGATTGGTTCCTGGGAACACCGCGCCACTCACAGCCGCGCACAACCCTGGTCCCATTTTTTCCCAGAAGGGCATGATGAGCTGACGTCTACGTGGAGGATGCCGCTCTCCACTCATCATGCCACCCGCTCATCTGCTCTCGATACCCTCGACGGCAGAGCGGCCCACGGGTACACGGCGATTCCCCAGGTGGATAGGGCTGTTGCGCTCCACCTGTGCCCCGGAAACCCGACCACCTGGCGGGGTCACCCTGTGCTCCCCTCACAGGCCTGTAGGACAACGTCTACACTGACTGCTAAAGCCTACAGTGTCGCCGGACATGCCGCTTCCACCCTGCACGCCATGGCCCTCCTTCAAGTCCACCAGGCCAAGGTGCTTAAAGATCTGCACGAGTGTAGCCCTGATCCCGATGTGCTGCAGGAACTGTGCTCAGCGACCGACCTCACCCTCGGGGCCACGAAGGTCACAGCGCAGACACTGGGGCAGGTGATTGCCACGCTCGTGGTCCAGGAACGTCATCAATGGCTGAACTTGGTCGAGATGCGTGAAACCGACAAGATTCTCTTTCTCAACATCTCTATTTTTCTCTAATAGATTCTCTATTTCCTTTGTCTATGGGTCACCTGGCCCGAAAATGCTGTTTTCATGGCACTCTGCCGCCACACCTCAACAGTCCCGGCATGCTGGACGCGGACCCTCAGCCCTCAGCCCCACGACTGTTCCCCGGCTGGCTGGTTCGTAGGAGTCCAGAGGACACCTCTACCAGCCCTCCTCCTCAGACACGAACCCGCCCCCTGCCGGGTGCGTGGAGCAAGGTAAGTGCTTCGAGTCTTTTTTCAGCACCAGAGCCTCCTGACGGACCATCCGACTTGGTTATGCATTTAAGTTTGCCAGGCCTCCACCCCCCTTCACAAACAGCTTTACCGCAGTACACAGCGAGCATGCCAAATCCCTGTGCGCGGAGATCGCTACCCTTTTACTCAAAGATGCAATAAAGCCTGTCCCTCCAACCGAAATGAAGAAGGGTCTCTACAGCCCTTACTTCATTGTACCCAAGAAAGTGGTGGCTTATGACCGATCTTGGACTAGATAGTTTTCAATCGGTCTTTGCACAAACTCTTGTTCAAAATGCTCACTCAAAAACACATCTTAACTTGCGTCCAGCATCTAGATTGGATCACAGTGGTAGACCTGAAGGACGCGTACTTCCAAGTCTCAATATTGCCTCGACACCGACCCTTCCTTTGGTTTGCGTCGAAGGCCAGGCATATCAGTACAAGGTCTTCCCCTTCGGCATGTCTCTGTCCCCTCGCGTCTTCACCAAAGTCACAGAGGCAGCCCTTGCCCCCTTCCGAGAAGCCGACATCCATATACTCAATTACCTTGATGACTGGCTCATCCTGGCCCACTCCCGAGAGTTATTATGCGCTCACAGAGACTAGGTGCTCAGGCACCTCAGCCGTTTGGGGCTTTAGGTCAACTGGGAAAAGAGCAAGCTCACCCCGGTTCAGAGCATCTCTTTTCTCGGCATGGAGTTAGACTCGGTCTCAATGAGTGTGTGCACAGCGGTTCCTTTAAATCTTTTCCAGAGGCTCCTGGGGCATATGGCATCCTCCACGGCGGTCGCACCGCTGGGGTTGATGTATATGAGACCGCTTCAGCACTGGCTTCAGACTCGAGTCCCAAGACGAGCATGGAACCGCGGGATGCACCGTGTAATAGTCACCCCCGCCGAACACTCAAACCCTGGACAGACCTTTGCTTTCTTCGGGCAGGAATACCCTTGCAGCAGGTGTCCCGACGCATCCTGGTCACGACCGACGCCTACAAATTTGGTTGGGGCGCTATGTGCAATGGGCACGCAGCTGTAGGCCATTGGAAAGGGGCTCCGCTGTGCTGGTATATCAATTGCCTAGAGTTGCTTACTATTTTCTTTGCCCTGCGGATGTTTCTCCCGTTAGTTCGGGACAAACATGTCTTAATCAGGTCAGACAGCACCACCGCGGTAGCGTACATAAATCGCCAAGGTGGCATACGCTCCCGCCACATGTCACGACTCGCCCGTCGTCTCCTCCTTTGGAGCCAGCACCGACTCAGGTCGCTGCGTGCCACTCACATCCCCAGCAACCTCAATGTGGTAGCAGACGTGCTGTCACGACAACGCTTGCCTGGGGGAGAGTGGAGGCTCCACCCCCAGGTGATACAGCTGATTTGGGATCGGTTCGGCAAGGCCCAGGTAGACCTGTTTGCCTCCGAGAGACCTCGCACTGCCCACTCTGGTATGCCCGAACAGAGGCTCCCCTCGGGGCAGACGCACTGGCACACAGCTGGCCCTCGGGGCTGCGCAAGTAAGCATTTCCCACAGTGAGCCTTCTTGCACAGGTGCTGTGCAAGGTCAGGGAGGACGAGGAACAAGTCACCCTAGTGGCTCCTTACCCGGGCCTGGTTCTCGGACCTCGTATTCCTCGCGACAGCCCCTCCCTGACGAATTACCCTGATGAAGGACCTTCTTTCTCAGGGATGGGGCACGCTCTGGCATCCGCGCCCAGACCTCGGGAACCTCGACGTCTGGCCCCTGGACGGGACGCGGAAGATCTAGCTGGTCTACCAAATACCTTCATAGACACGATCAACCATGCCAGGGCCCCTTCTACCAGGCAAATTTACACCCTAAAGTGGCGCCTGTTTGCAAATTGGTGTTCTTCCAGGGCTGAAGACCCACAGAGGTGCGCAGTTAGGTCAGTGCTCTTATTCCTACAGAAGAAGTTGGAAGGGAGGCTGTCCCCTTCCACCTTGAAGGTGCATGTTGCCGCTATCAGAGCTCACCACAACCCAGTAGACGGCAAATCTCTGGGTAAGCATGACTTAGTCATTAGGTTCCTAAGAGGCGCCCGGAGGTTAAATCCTGGGATCTCTCGGTGGTCCTCGCCAGTCTTCAGAGACCCCCCTTCGAGCCACTAAAATCAGCCGGACTCAGCCGGACTCAGCAAACAGAGGCTCTCCCATTGGGTTGTGGACACCATTTCATTGGCCTATCGCACCCAGGCCATGTTCTTGTGTGCTTGTGGGTCTGAGCACACTCAAAAAGGAGTGTTGCGTCCTCGTGGGCACTGGCTAGGGGCGCCTCTCTGGCAGACATATGCAGAGTTGCGGGTTGGGCAACACCCAATACTTTTGCAAAGATTTACAACCTCAGGGTTGAGTCAGTCTCGTCCCGCATTTTCTCAGGTCTGAGCTGGTGGAACTCGGTACATGCTGACGGTCTGACCGAGTGAATCGCTTGCGCCCAGCCCCCTTTCCCTTCGCCGAGGTAAAACAGTGCGCTTTTCACTCCCAGGAGATCCCACTCACTCGGCTCCCTGGATGACTCCTTCCTAGCCCTGTGGGTCCACAATTCAGCAGGGGAATTTGCCGACCCAATCCACTGCGGGTATCTCAAATCTACCCTGCACTGGGAAAGGTGCCCCACAGATCAGGACTGCTCCTGTATGTATTTTCCACGGTACGGTCCCCTTACGAGCGGACCCGCATCTCCCTTAGGCAGTTCCCACTGCCCTCCGGTCGCCGTGTTGTAGCAACTCCCCCCTCCTCAAGGCTGGATCTACCACTGCGCCATTCTTTCCCACATGTGACCGAAGAGGCCCATGTGATGTATTTTGCCACGTTACCTCCCCCTTCCTGGGCAGGTGTGGTCTCCGCAGGGTCTTTTCCCCCTGAAAGAATAGGAAAATGGGTAAGACCCCAATCCCACGATGCGGTAAGGCCCCCAGACCCGGCTAGGCTCGGCCCATCCCAGGTTGGCAAGTGCCGCCTTGTTCCCCTCCTTGTGTAACTTGAAGGAATCCGATGTCTTTTATGGGGCATTGGGGAAAGGTACGTGCTGTCTGACACAGCTGGTCGTCCTGTGTCAGCAGTACACGTAAACGGCTCAGCGCATGGTGTGATTTAAAGTGGACCCCTAGTGTCGCTTCTTAGACACGACGTCGAATTGAGCGACAGACAGGGAACGTCTAGGTTACGTATGTAACCTCCATTCCCTGATGGAGGGAAGGAGATGTTGTGTTCTCCCGGCCACGTCGCTGAGCCGAGCCACTGAGGTGGCCGGACACTACCGGTTCCTCAGAAAAATCCTGAATGAACTCATAGTATTTAATCACCTTTATACCCGTATGTCGCTTCTTCGACTCAACGTCAGGTTACATACATAACCTAGATGTTTTTGCATACAGTACCTTTGTTTCCTTTCTTTTTCTTGAGTTCTTTCTTAGATTTCAGTTCAATCTCAGCATAGGTTATGTCAGTAGGCCCTGTTATTGAATCTACAAAGAAAAAGAAAGAATTTAGTCAGAGTTTTCCCTTTTCTGTTTGGTTTTACCCTTTCAGTCTTTGTACCTTTGATCTCAAATTTATTTTTCTTCCTAATGACCTGTGAATACATGACATCACCTGTCTCTGTCCCAGTGACTCCTAAAAAAATTATATTTTATAACATTTACATTTCTTTATAAAACAGCTGCTTGACTGTCATACAGTTATCTGTACTTGTGTCTGTATTAACTGTTGCATGAGCAGAATCATAAATATGACCAGTGCCTGAAATAAATAAATAAATAGAGTAAGTAACAAAAGACTATTTGTCAAAAAAAAAATCATTTTGACACTGACTTAAAAAAATTAAGCAAGTTAAATATTTCATGTGCTAATAACCTATAAAATAAAGTTACTAAAATATATATTTGTATGTGCATTTTTGATAATAAAATAAAATTAATGATGTACAGCCAAATTACATAACTCTGTAACACAAAAATAATTTATTTGAAAAATAAATGATTTGTAAAGTAAGATCTGTCTTGTTAGCTAAAGATGATGTGTGTAATTTTATTTATATCTCAGATTAATATTTAAAGACATCTATAAGACATTAGTAGATTAATGTCATGTTCAGATTTGTTTCTCACTACACTAGACACTGTAAAAGAACTGTTAAAAGATTTGAGACTGACCACACTGCAGTGGTGTATATCCAGTTTCATTCTGGTTCTGCTCTGATGTCTGACTGATATTCTGCTGTTGATTGACAGAAGAGGGAGACTGAGATCCTCCACCTAGTCAAACACATTATTTACATGAACGTATGAATATACAGTATGCATATATGTTTGAGAATGACAGTGTTCAAATTCAAAAGACTTCAATAAAAACTCCCCACGTTTAGATGCTGCTTGACTGTCATACAGTTATCTTTACTTGTGTCTGTATTAACTGTTGCATGAGCAGAATCATAAATATGACCTGTGCCTGAAATAAATAAATAGAGTAAGTAACAAAAAAACCATTTGTCAAATCTGTATATTTTATGAATAAAAGCTGCAGGGAGATATTATATTAAATTTTTGACACTGATTTAAAAAAAATATTTAATGTGCTAATAACCTATGAAATAAAGTTACTAAAATATATATTTTTATGTGCATTTTTGATAATAAAATAAAACAAATGATGTACAGCCAAAGTACATAAATTTGTAAAAAAAAATATTTTTTTCTTTATAGGAGTGGGACATGATTTTTAAAGTATATATATATGTTCAGATTTGTTTCTCACTACACTAGACACTGTAAAAGAACTGTTAAAAGATTTGAGACTGACCACACTGCAGTGGTGTATATCCAGTTTCATTCTGGTTCTGCTCTGATGTCTGACTGATATTCTGCTGATGATGGACAGAATAGGGAGACTGAGATACTCCACCTAGTCAAACACATTATTTACATGAACGTATGAATATACAGTATGCATACATGTTTGAGAATGACGGTGTTCAAATTCAAAAGACTTCAATAAAAACTCCCCATATTAAGATGCAGATTTGTCATTCATTTGTCACATTGAACTCTAAGGGGACAGAAGATGAACCTTTTTTGTTTTTGTAGCACCACAGCAGGACCAGTAAGAGAATAATCAAAAGCATGACACTCAGTCCGACAGTCACTCCAGTTATCAATCCAGGAGACACAGATCTTGAGACTGGGGAAGCTAAATACATTCATACATTTAAAAATGTTCTGCAAATTATACCGAAACATTACATATTTATTTATTTTTTTCTGTTTGTTTATAGTTCTTCAGTTCAGTTTCACCTCTGATTGAGATCCAGCTCTTGGGTGACTCTCCTCTCTCTGTGTGTTTACAGGAGTAGAAACCCTCATGTGACTTTGAGACAGTAGGGATGATCATCTCTCCTGTAGTCTGATTCTGGAGGAGGGATCCATCTTTATAGAAATCAGCTGTGAGGACTGATGGGTTTTTATATCGATATAAACAGCGTAGAGTCAGAGAATCTCCTTCAGTCACAGGATGAACAGGACTCTCCAGAATCACACGACCATCTACAGAACAGAGGAAATGTGCACTTACTAGAAGTAATAAAATACATCAACTTGATTTGAACATTTTCCAAAGAGGATGTGAGCGGTGCTTGCACATGAAAAACTTCCTGCCACAAATGCTAGAGTGTTGCCAGGACGTTGTTAGTCGGTTGTTATGCGTGGTTGCTATGGTGTTCTGGGTGGCTGCTAGGTGGTTGTTTTTTGGCCCAAGTCAAAAGAGCCCACCTTCAAGTCTCTGTTCTGGTCCCTAGATGAGTTTCCTTCAATAAACATCTTTCATTTCCCATTTTATTGTCTGCTAGACGTGATCATGAGTCTGACCAATTAGCAAAGTAACAGAACGCCTCTCCTCAAGAAGCCGGACACCATGATTCATGTCTGTAGCACCATCAATGCAGAGGATGAGTTACACATCAAAGTTTAATACTTAATTTTAGGGGTTTGTTTAAATGATGAACTCCAAGTAAGAGTAATGATAAAAGTGTCTCCTAATTATTGCAGTTACTGAATTGTATCTTTTGCTTCCTGCACTTATTATATCAACCTGATTTACACATTGATTGTAAACCACCAATAAATCAATAAATACAGAGTTGTAGACTCACTGTGTACTGTGATATTAACAGGATTACTGATCTCTCCAGATTCAGAGTGACACCAGTACACTCCAGTGTCAGATGTGTAGGTGTAACTGATTCTACATGTAGATCCTGTTTGTGATCCCCAGTATATTGATGATGAACAATCTTGCAGATATCCACTGTCTGTGTATCTTCTCACTGTCCATCCAGTAGAGTTACTCTGATCCTCACAGCTCAGAGAGAGAGATTCAGATGTGAAGTGTTGAGTTCTGCTGGGACTGATGATCAGAGAGACTGAAGGAGAGACACCTGAGAAACACATCACAGCTTGAATTTGGAAATGTTTTAAACCACATTTGAGCATGAACGCTCTTTACACACACACACACACACACACACACACACACACACACACACACACACACACACACACATACACACACACACACACACACACACACACACACACAGTGTTTTTAACTCACCAGTGACACATAGTGTCTGTGTGTTGCTGTACTCTGTGTAATACGCTGGTTCTCCTCTCTCTCCTCTGCACTTATAAACTCCTGTGTGATTTACAGCAGCAGAACTGAGAGTGTAGTTTCCTCCAGCTCCTCTGCTGCTGTCTGACAGGACTTTATATTTGCAGTCATTATCATCTCTGTACCAGCTGAAAGTCCATCCTGTAGAGGAGCCGTTAACCTCACAGATCAGAGTCACTGAATCTCCTTCAGTCAGCCACTTCTGTGGAGAAACTCTTAACACTGCTTGAGCTTTATCTAAAATAAAAACATACTGTACTGTATTAATAACATTAAATATTTGCATTAACATTAATGTGAAATTTGCTGTTTATATTTCCTATAATGAATAAACATATAAACTCACCTGACACAGTCAGTGTAACCGCATCACTGATCTCTGAGTTTTGTCCGTCTCTTGTCGTTCCTCTACAGGTGTATTTACCACTGTGTGTGTGTTCAACACAGCTGATTTTATACTCTTGTTTCTTGTATTGACCGACAGTGTTTTTATTCTCTAGAGTCCAGCTGTATGTCCACTCAGTGTCTCCTCCACCCTGTATGTCACATCTGAGAGTGACAGTTTCTCCTCTGAACAGATTATCTTCAGGCTTTACAGTCAAAATAGTTTTAGGTTGATCTGTATAAAGAAAACTTATTATGCTATTTTTGACTCAAACAACATAAAAACTATTGAATCAATAAATGATTAATATTCACACAGTAATCCTCAACAATATTAGTTACATTTTATTGTTTAATCTGAATTTTGTATAAAATTAACTTGTATGGCATCAACTAATGACATCTTAAAATACATTTTCTATCTCACCTGTAACATTTACCCACAGTGCATCACTGAAGTGTGTGTAGTAAACTGGATTTCCTCTTCCAGCTCTACACCAGTACTGACCTCCATCAGACACTGAATCAATGTTCACTGTGTAGGAGTTTGTGTCTGTTGTGCTTTTCTGATGTTTCTGTGTGTGTTGGTACCAGTAAAACTGCCATCCAGTCGACTGATCCATGTGACAGGTCAGAGTCACTGTGTTTCCTGTCAGTGCAGCTCCTTCAGGATTTGATGTGAGTTCAGGTTTTGGTTTCAATCCTGCAGGAGAATAAGAAACATTCATGTGCTGAAGAGTTCACTAGAGAAACGATTACAGGAGGTTATTAAACTCATCACTGTGACCTGTTTACATTGAATCAGAACTCTGTAAAGGAAATGTTAATACAAGTGACCTTTTACATAATGATTATGATAATCACAAATAAATTGGTTGATTTTGTCTTCATTTCCTATTTTGCAGATTTGAGAGACACTAGTGAGAGTAAGAAATGTATAGAGTGATCTTGATGGTCTTTCATCTCTCTCTCCTCTACACCAGTACAGATCCTGATCAGATTCAGCAGCTCCTCTGATAGTGAGAGTGTCTCTGTTTACAGTGTAACGCTCAGACTCAGACACTGCAGTGCTGTTTTTATACCACTGATATCTCCAGTTACTGTAATGAGACTCTCTCTCACACTTCAGAGTCACTGTCTCTCCAGTACACAATCATAAACCTGACCTCTCGTAATGCTCTTAGAAAAATATTCTGTCATCATGTATTGAATATTTCTGCACATTGCTGATGTAAATGAGGATGAACACAGATGAAGTCACTCACCCAATACTGTTAGTGTAACTTCATCACTGCTGTGTGAGTATCGTGATCCTCCAGTCTCTTTTATATTACATCTGTATTTACCTGCATTAGACTCAGTTACAGAATTGATTGTGTATTCCTGTAGTTTATATTTAATGTCAGAATCATCTTTATACCAGCTGTACTGCCAGCTCGTGTCTCCTCCCTCCTGTATGTCACATCTGAGAGTGACTGTCTCTCCTCTGAACACACGTTCATCAGGATGTACGATCACTTTGACTTTTGGTCTTTCTGTTCAAAGACGATTCACAGTGAAATTTATGTCAAATAATTTGCTGTATTTACTAGAACACAGTTACTTCATTGTAAACTACTGTATATTGTGTTCTCAGAACAGTACATAATGTAAGGAAAAATACTTA
>NC_068287.1:42120386-42284579 GCF_025860055.1 Xyrauchen texanus
AGAGAGTAATCATTTAGATTAAATATGTTACTAATGAATTGACCACACTTCACATGCGACCTACCTCTGTGAGAGCTCACGTACATGTGTGTGTGTGTGTGTGTATATAATATTTCTATAATAATATTTTCTATAATAATAGAAATGGTTGTAAAATATATAGAGTACATTAAAAGCGATACTGTTTTTCAGAAGCAATATTAAAGGTATAGTTCACCCTACAATGGAAAACTGTGTCATCATTTACTCGCCCTCATGTTGTGTTTAAATGTGAAGCTCTAAAAAGCAAATAAATATACCATAAAAGTTGTCCATATGTGGCAGTGTTTAATCTGCATTGTGTTGTTGTCACATGAAATAAACTTCGAACTGGTCAAACACATGAACAACCTTTTTTGAGCGCATCTGCAGCACGTAAATTACTCTCTGTAAGAAATAAAATATTTCCTTAAAAAAAATAATTCAATGCAAAAATTAACCAACAAAACATACATAAATAATTACCAAAACTCAATGTCTTTAACACAAAGAATTACCCAGAGAGTAATCAATTAGATTAAATATGTAACTAATGAATTGACCACACTTCACCTGCGACCTACCTCTGTGAGAACTCACGCAAACTGGGAAGAAGCAGAGTGCGCAGACTCCCCCAAATCTACGTAGAGTCCACAGAATTAGAGGAAGTCCATATATGGTCATGAAAATTGGAATAACTAAACCATACTATTTAATTATATACCTGTGTGGCAGCAGGGCATGATCGAGCGTCCATTGAGGGAGAAAGCGTGGTAAGGGTGCATACACCTGAGCCAAATTATGATTATTTGAACCCAGGATCTGATTTGAAGACTGCATACCCCATGGAGTCCTTCCCGCTGTCCGACATCATCAAGCCCCTTGCCAACCTACATCACTCCTACCAACAGGCTCTGCTTGAGCTCTGTCAGGACCTCAGCCTCCTCAGCCAGGAAAAAGCCCCTGCTGTGACGTCGGACAACACTAGTCCCTTGTACCCGCCCTCACTCATGAAGATTGGCGTGGAATATGACCCCAAAGCCTTCCTCGACCTGTTCGAGCAGGCCGTCGAGATCTGGCTTATCCTTTTGTTGTCCAGGGAGGCCCAGCTCCCAGCTCAACAACTGCCGGCTGCTAGTCTCCTAGCCTACGTCGTCTTGAAGAGAACCGCTTTGAAGTGGGTTGGTCGGAGCCCAGAACAAAACTGCCAGCTCTTCCGGTCTATGGAATTGGTGATGACGGGCCGCCCTTTTGGATTTCCTCAACGTCTCTGTGAAATGGCCTGCCGGAAATGGCTACAGGCGGGTGCTGGAACAACTGATCCGCCGGCTTCCAGAAGGGACAGCGGAGTGGGTCCAGTGTCATCGCCTGGCTTCGCTGGAGTAAGCGGCCCAAGCACAGAGGAGCTCTCTTTTTTTCTGTCTTTTTCCACTCCCCTCTCCCATCTCACTCTGTTCTTTCTCCAGGCCCTGTTCCTGCACCCCTGAGTCTACCGCTCTCCCCCTAGATGGATGTACCTGCTGAGTTTGAGTGTAGCGCCTGGGCCGGCCTGCTGGCATTGTGGGGATCCGGAACACTTCCGGGATTGGTGTCCTGTGATGGAGCTAGGAATTGTAATCCGCACCACAGGCTTCCCCCTATCGGGCCGGAGGGTACAGCATGCCGGTAATAATCAAGGGGATTAAACCAAGCCTTGGTGAACACGGGTTGTAACCAGACCACTATCCACCAATCCACCATGAGGCTTTGGTCACAACTAAAAGGGTGAGGGTAAAATGTGTACATGGGGATATTCACTACTCCGTGGTGACCCTTGTGATTAAAATTAGGGGAACAAAGCATAGATTGGAGGCCGAGGTTAGTTCCCGCCTCACCCATCCGCTGATTTTGGGGACTAATTGGCCTGAATTTAGAAATGTATTAAAGGGAATATGCGAGGATGGGTCCTGCACAATAGCGATGAGATGTGAAATGTGCGATCCTCTGGCAGGGGAGGCGGAGGTGGAGCCGGGGCCATCTTCATCAGTTCCACGTCAGGATGACGTGAGGGGGGGTAGAGGCTACAGCCCCTCCCATCCTCGGGGTAATTCCCAAAGGGGATTTCCTTTTGGTGCAGAAGCAAGATGAAACCCTCAAGCACGCCTTTGATCAAGTGAGAGTGATCGATGGTCAACAACTCCAGCCGAATGTCATGCTTTCATATCCCTATTTCGCAATTATAAATGAGCGGTTGTGACGCAGGATGCTCAAACAAAGGGAAATACAACCCAGCTCTTAATACCGTGGAGCCGTTGGGAAATTATGTTCCAGGTGACTCATTATAATCCGATGGCGGGTCACTTAGGGGAAAGAAAAAATAATCTCTGTGGGAATTCCGAAAGAAATCCTTACCAATCAGGGCACAAAAGTTTTGTCAGGAACACTACGCAAGCTTTAGAAATTATTGGGAATTAAATCAATCCGCATCAGCGTTTACCATCCACAAACAGATGGCCTGGTGGAACGTTTTAATAAAACCCTTAAAAATATGATTTGTAAGTTCGTGCAGGAGGATGATAGAAATTGGGGCAAATGGCTTGACCCCCTGTTATTCGCAGTACGAGAGGTCTCATGAGACTCCAAGGGGTTTTCCCCATTCGAGCTGCTGTATGGGCGGCACCCACGCGGCGTGCTTGATGTCATACGCAAAGCTTGGGAGGAGGGACATTCAAACAGTAAAAACGAAATTCTATACATTCTTGATCTTAGAGCAAAATGCCACACTTTGTGGAAACTTACACAGGAGAATTTTCTTCAAGCTCAAGAACGACAGAACCAACTGTATAACGGGAACTCGGCTAAGGGAATTTGCACCTTGAAATAAAGTACTCATATTACTCTCTACATCGAGCTCCAAATTACTCACGATGTGGTAAGGACCCTTTGAGGTTACACGAAGAGTGGGGGATCTCGATTATGAGGTAAAACGATAGAGGGGCACACGTAAAATATATCACCTCAACCTCCTGAAATTGTGGAGGGATGCAGCCCTGGTGACTGGAGAGGGCAAAGCTCGGGCTGGAGGTACGCACAAAGCGCAATCATGTCACCCCGGTCACTTTTGCGGAGACAACCTCCCACCATACAAACTCGCAGAGGTTGCCAAATTACAACAAGAATTTGCAGATGTGTTTTCCCCACTACCGGGTCGCATGAGGGGGTGGTGGTACGTACCCTTCCCTACCAATTGCCTGAGCACAAAAATAAAATTGTCCGGGAAGAATTGGATGTAATGCTCGATATGGGGTGTAATAAAGGAATCCCACAGCGATTGGTCCAGCCCGGTTTTTCTAATTCCTAAGATTGACAGGTCTATATGGTTCTGTGTGGATTATAGAAAAGTCAACACGGTATCTAAATTTGACGCATACCCAATGCCTCACGTTGATGAGTTGCTCGATCGGTTGGTCACTGCTTTATTTTATTCGACATTGGATTTGACAAAGAGTTATTGGCAGATTCCCTTGACACCAATTTCCCATGAAAAAATGGCCTTCTCCACACGTTTGGATTATACCAATTTTTGACACTTCCGTTCGGTTTGTTTGGGGCCTGGCTACGTTTCAGCATCTCATAGACCGAATCCTCAGGCTGCCTCAGGCCACGGGCAGGTGCATCCCCAAATTGACAAGATTGCAGTGATTGCAACCTGCCTGAGGCCCAAGACCAAAATGGGGTGAGACAGTTCCTGGGGCTGGCTGGCTATTATAGGCGATTTGTGCCAAATAATTCGGTTGTCACCAGCCCGCTGACTGATCTCACTAAAAACTGGGGCTGACCTTCACTCTCTGCTCAAATCATGCCACACTCCAATGGCTCCACCACATAAAGGATACCAACGCACGGATCACCCGGTGGTAACTGGCACTCCAGCCTTTTAAATTCAAGGTGGCCCACAGACCGAGAGCGCAGATGGCCTGTCCAGAAATGGGGGGGGAGTGGTAAGCAGTACTGATGTCTCCCCGGGCTGAGTCGGGCAGTGGGGATATGGCCGTGGTCGAGCATCAGTCAGGAGAGAGAGAGAGCAGTAAGGGTGCATACACCTGAGCCAAATAATGACTACCACCTGTCTCTAATCGTAGTGAGACTTGCTACAGCCAGTATTTTCTACTTTGAAATGTCTGTCCTAGGCCGATATTTCTGTTTGTGTTGGCCCGTGTGATCCTGCCCACTTCCCAATAGTATTTTGAGGCCAGATTTGAAACAAGTTAGTGGGCAAACACAGCACGCTGCAGCCATTGAAGCCAGCAATACATCTAGCAAACACTGACAGAGTTAAAATAAAATCCACATGAGATGGTTTATAATTTGCAAACAATAAAAACATTGCAAACGGAATGTAAGCTGATCAATTTACAATGTAAAGGCTTGTCGCTTGCCATTGTCATTTTGTCGTTCCTGTTGCGTGTCCTCAACCTGGACAGCAGTACCCCATTTTAAACGCTTGATGTCAATGTTACATATTGCTCCTTTAATAGAGCTGTTCGGCTGCATCTAGGGCTACACGATTATGATAGAAATCATAATAGTAGATTATTTCCTTTGATGTTGTAATTTAATTATTCATTTTGATTAATAGACTTTGCATTAAGTTACTTATTTTTGTGGGGCAAAATAAATTGCTTTATTGCATGAAAAACCAAAGTACTATAAAATTTTGAATTATTTTATACACAGAAATTGAGCAATGCAACAATGCTAGAATACTAGGTTGTCATTTGTCAATGGACAAATTTTAGCATCTTTGCTATATTTGCTATTGCATTCAAGGAATAGTTCACAGGTGACACTCACTCTTTTTCAATAAAGGCTTTCCTACTTCAGCTTTCCCAATCTGCCCGGCGGTTCATCCATCCTTGTATATCGTGCACATGTTAAGCAATATAGGATATACAGTATTTGCATGGTCATGTTTCTGTCTTCAGGAGAGGGAGAGCGGTAAGGCTTGTTGCCTGGGTTGTGATTACTGTAACACTTGCCAGTCCTCTGCTTGGGCCTGGAGCAGGACTTGGAAATCCTTGTCCTGCTCCAGGCATAAATCCATCAGGGCTCGATGCTGGTATTCCTGGATGCTAGCAAGGGATTAGACAGCTATGCCCATTGGTGAAGACTCCATAATGGCGTAATCCTCCAAAGCCGGGTTTTCAGCACCAAATTTATATGTTTAGGTTCGTGGGCAATGGAGGAGTCAACGAACCGTCAGTGTTAGTATGTTATTACTCTTCAGCATAACACAAAACTGTAACAAAAAGGGCACTTAGTGGCCATGATACACACAAACGAGTCTTTGATAATCTGGCGCGCACATGCAGCCACAGCTCTCTCTGCTGTCTCTCTCTCTCTCACACTGATGCTCTCACTGTAATGAGAGACAGGTTTTAGAGTAACTACAGCCCAGCTGACCAGCCTTACTGCTCTCTACCTCTCCCCATGCCAAATTTTCAAATTATTTAAATGCTTTTTACTCTCTCTTGAGTATTAGATCATTTAAACATGCAATAGATCCTGAAAGAATAAATAATAATTTCATACTTATTTTCTGTATAATTCCACCTAAACCTTATTATAGGTTATTGCATCACGATACCATGAGCAGACATGCTTATAGTTCACAGATGCTGTAATCACGACACCAGTGCATCTGTCATTACTGGATGACCTGAACAGTATGGGGCGGAGATTAACAGGCTTTTTAAAAGTATTCTTCGATTGGTTTGAGCTTTGGCCAACACTGAGCTGGATGATCGAAACCACCATCAAACATCTTCGTGTTTGACTGAGCTGTTCCACCAGATACAAACAACCTTTATCAGCAGAAATTTGCTGATTTAAACCAGTCTAAGTTCTCTTATTCTTGAACTCCAGAAGGTAAGTTTGATTTTTTTGTCCATTGTCAAATGTCATCTTTTTTTCATAATTTTTTTGTTGAAGCGCTTTAAAGTTTTCTAAACCTATATTTTACTAATTATTTTGTGTCAAAAATTGCTTGTATGTGCATTATGTTTCCATCAAAGTTGAGAAGGAACTATGATGTGAAATGTTGAAGGAGAGCAAAGCCATTGTGTGTGTGTTTATTATTATTATTATTATTATTGGTTCATTATTAACATTCAACACCTAGAATTCTCTTGCATTTCTATATTCTTGTTCAAGGAGTAGCCTATGTTTATAAACATCCATAATGACCTCTCGGGGTGCTCGGAAATGGACAGTCACAGAATAACAGTCAAAACTATTGATCACTTTATTTCCAAACTGAAAATCATGTGTATTTATGTAATGTGCAGTATTTCCATCTGCCTATGCTTAAGCTATTTTACATTATATTTAACGGTGCATTCAATCTAATTTCTATATTTTTTTGCAAATGTAAAGCCATACATAATACCATCCATAAGAGAAATGGCCTTACATGCATAGATAGATCTTGATAGTTAATCTCTAAACTTTCATAGTTCATCAATTTGTTTTTATTAATGGGACTGATTTTGTGATCTCACACTCAACTGCTTGTACTGTTTTCTCATCACGCAAATTATTTCCTTCAAAGCTCTTACATTTTCTGTATGTATGTTATTTCCACAGCCCCCGTGAGATCCAGTGAATACACAAAATAAGACCGATCCTCTTAGACCCTGCCAAAATATTGTTGCTTTGGGGCAGCCCTTTCATCACACGCTCTCTTCATTGGAAATATAGATTTTTATTTGTGTGTTGGTCCATGTGAGCGGTCAAAAGTGTTTCTCCAACACGTCCTCCAAAAACTTGGACTGTTTTCCGAAGCAGACAAGGCTCAGCCCCCTAATGCGGAAGTTATGGGAAGTGTGAGAGCCCATCGGTACAGCATAGTTTCCTCAGAGGAAGGCGGAATGAAGCTATCCCCCATCGCCATGCAAAATGGCTACGGCAATGGAAATGTGGCTGGCAAAGTGCACACGCCATATAAAATGCAATGCCGCTTTGTCAACAAGGACGGACACTGCAATGTGCAGTTCATCAACATGAGTGAGAAAGGTCAGCGCTACCTAGCTGACATCTTCACGACGTGTGTTGACATTCGCTGGCGTTGGATGGTGATCATCTTCTGCCTCTCCTTCCTATTGTCCTGGCTTCTTTTTGGATTTATATTCTGGCTTGTTGCACTTTTTTCTGGGGACTTGGAGAATCAGGAACAGATATGTATTTCGAATGTTGACAGCTTCACGGCAGCCTTCCTGTTTTCCGTTGAAACGCAAACGACTATTGGCTACGGTTACCGCTATGTGACGGAGGACTGCCCCGTTGCTGTCTTCATGGTGGTGTTCCAAAGCATTGTAGGATGCATCATTGATGCTTTCATCATTGGTGCAGTCATGGCTAAGATGGCCAAGCCCAAGAAACGAAACGAAACCCTTGTGTTCAGTCACTATGCCACAATTGCCATGAGGGACGGTAAACTGTGCTTGATGTGGAGGGTCGGGAACCTACGGAAGAGCCACCTGGTGGAAGCTCACGTTCGAGCCCAGCTTCTCAAATCTCGCACCACCGCTGAAGGCGAATTCATTCTGCTGGATCAGATAGACATTGACATTGGATTTGACACCGGTATTGACCGTCTATTTTTAGTGTCCCCCATTACCATTGTCCACGAGATTGACGAGGACAGTCCATTCTATGAAATGAGCAAACAGGAACTGGAAAGTTCGGAGCTGGAAATAGTTGTCATTTTAGAGGGCATGGTGGAAGCTACGGCCATGACCACTCAGTGTCGCAGCTCTTACGTGACGAGTGAAATCTTGTGGGGGCATCGGTTTGAGCCGGTTCTTTTTGAGGAGAAAAATCACTACAAAGTGGACTACTCGCAGTTTGAGAACACCTATGAGGTTCCTAGCACTCCACAATGTAGTGCCAGAGATTTGGCCGAAAAGAAGTACAGTATATCTACTTCAAACTCTTTTTGTTATGAGAATGAAGTAGCCTTCATGGATAAAGAAGAAACCGAGGATGATGATGAAGAAGAGGAAGAGGAGCATAGGAACAACAGAGTGTGGCCTTGGAGGGATCCAATGTTGATGTGGTCACAAACACGGTTTCCAGTCAGGATACTTTACCTCTACAACTAAAACTGCAACTCGGAGAACCTGAAATATGACAGACAGATATGGAGTATGGATTTTTAAAAGGGTGAAGAAGACTTTGGTCTTGGCCTTGGAGAAGCCTGTCTTGTTCTAGCATTGACATTGGTTTTTAAAGGAGCCAAGTCACAAATTGAAAACCTTGGTTCAGGATAATAGCCTGTTAATGAGCTGGTCTCTTAACAACTTTGTATTTCATTCTCCTCTTTCTATATATATATACAGTACTGTACAACAGTCACCCAAGAAGGTATTTCTATTTATATGGATGCTGACATTGAATAATATTAGAATAGACCAAAACATTAACACAATACACATAACACAAATTCATTGGGTCTTCCAATGATTTCACATTGATATCTTGTAAGATGTTTAGAGGAACATTTACATACAGTATTTCTAGACATGACATCCAGATAAATAGCTTCAAGCACATATTTGAACATATATATGTATATAACTAACTTGTGTTGGTTATTATGTGTTATAATATCAGTATTAAAGTTTAGCCATACTGTTCTTTTTTAATGAAAGTAACTGCTAATCTAGGGACTTTTTTGTGTTGTAAAAAAAGACCTACTCAATCCATGTAATGCATCTGTGATATACACAATATACACTCAACATCTCAGGTTTAGGATCAAATCTGAAATTCACACAGCATGTTAAGTCAAAGAGTTGTAAATATGTACAGTACACTACAGAAAGTCTTTGATAAATATGTAAAGAGTGTCATGCTCAAGGCAATATATGCTTTTGATGTGCAATATACAGTTGCTCCAGACTATTGAGAGGAATGTGATGTGAGTTTTCTGCTGCTATTTAGGAAAAGATTGTACAATATTAAATTGAAAAAGTACAAAAAGAGAATTTCTATGTCATTTGTTTTGTATGACATTCATGTGTTTGTCATGTTTATTCTGTTGGTTCCTGGTTTTTATGTCTTGGGATCCTTTTATTTTGAAATGTGTTCACTTCCTTGTCTAGTCATGTGATGTCCTGTTTTCCCTCCATATTCATGTGTCTTGTTTTCATTGGTTTATTGCTTAATTATCTTGTTTAGAGTTCTGTTTGTTCATTGGTTTATGTTCCCCATGTCACATGTATATAAGCCCTCATGTTGCCATTGTCCAGTGTCGAGTGTTGTTAATGTAACTTTGTTATTTGAGGCAGAGGCAGAGGCAGAGGCAGAGGCAGAGGCAGAGGCAGAGGCAGAGGCAGAGGCAGAGGCAGAGGCAGAGGCGTATTTTGTTTGTCAATCTAGTTTAGTCAAGTTCATGTTTAACATTTCTAGCTATACATGACATAGGGGAACATGAACCAATGAACAAACAAAACAAGATAATTAAACAATAAATCGATGAATAAAAGAAACATGGAGGGAAAACAGGATGTCACATGACTAGATAAGGAAGTGAACAAATTTCAAAATAAAAGTACCTGAAGACATGAAAACCAGGAACCAACAGAATAAACGTGACAGTGTTACAAAGCAATAATGACTTGAAATGCTGGCAGGTTTCAAAACCAAATACAATAGAGCACTAATATCTAATCTGGGTTTCTCTAAAATAAGACTGTGACAGTAGCTGTCAAAACCATTTCTTATCTTTATAAAAAAACAATTCTGTAAAAAGAAAACCCTAAAAATGTATTTTATAACCTGTGTGCACAAGGTTAAAATCCCATGCAAATATATCTTCTAATGGTTTAATTTGTGTAATTATAAAA
The DNA here is from genome assembly GCF_025860055.1 of Xyrauchen texanus. Classification (NCBI taxonomy): domain Eukaryota; kingdom Metazoa; phylum Chordata; class Actinopteri; order Cypriniformes; family Catostomidae; genus Xyrauchen; species Xyrauchen texanus. Next base: position 42,130,292 of record NC_068287.1, read on the forward strand.
ATTATATATATATATATATATATACAGTACTGTGCAAAAGTTTTAGTCATATAAGATGTTTCACAAAAACATTTGTCTTAAGTTGTTTTTTTTATATCTTCAGCTTTAGTGTGTCAATAGGAAATATACATTTTAGACTCCCAAACATTACTTTTGCAAATAGAAAAGATTAGAATAGAAGAACAGGGAGTCCTGCAACTGATGTCATGTTCCCCACAGACCCCCCACTGAATATTGAGTCAGTATGAGATTACATAAAGAGACAGAAGCGATTGAGACAGCCGCAATAGATCGAAGAACTGTGATGAATTCTCCAAGAAGCTTGAAACATCCGATCTGCCATCAACCAAAAGAAACTGTGTCCAGGTGTACCTAGGAGAATTTATGACATTTTAAAGGCAAAGGTGGCCACACCGAATATTGATTTCGCTTTAACTAGACTTTGCATGACATTAAGTGATTAATGAAAACTATTTATGGTGTTATTTTTGAAGACATCCTCACTATGCAACATTTTTCACAAGTGCCTAAAACTTTTGCTCAGTACTGTGTATATATTTATTTTATGAAAGTATCCACCTGTCACAATAAAAATGATAAATTAATGAAAATATCTGTTGTGTGATTTAAAATGAGTTTTGTCAGTCTTATTGGATTTGAATTCAAGATTAGCTCGGTCCATGTTCTACATTTCAACATAAATAAGTTAATCAATTGCAGTAAATTGCAACTCTATTTCTTGTACCTCCTAATATTTTAGATTCACCAACCTTTTGTTACATCACAAATAATGTTGTAATATATATTGGACCTACAGCATACTTTCTACAGTATATTCAATTGAATATCATCTCAATGAATCGCACGACTAATTATATGGGGAATTTGACATATTATGCATATTTCAATAGATACAGATCATTCATTCAAATTAAACAAAATAGTGTTGTCATTAAGATAATTCAGACAAAGACTGGCTGGCTTGACTCATTTGAATCCATGACCCGATGTGTAAACATTGATTTGTCAGGAGAAGCAATGCGTGCATGTGATTTTGTTCTCCCTGAGGAATTTTTCCACATTATTCAGTGCCATCCCCTCTTTACTAGGAATATGTGTGCATAAAAGAAGAAATGTCACAAGTTATTGTACATACAGTAAACCTACATCCCATCAGAGCTGATTAAAGTTCACCCAAAAATGAAACTCCTCTCTTCATTTACTCACCCTCATGCCATCCCAGATGTGTATGACTTTCTTTCTTCTACAACGAAGATCTTTAGAAGAATATCTCAGCTCTGCAGATGCATTTAATGCAAGTGATTGTTGACTAGAACTTTGAAGCTCCAAAAAGCACATAAAGGCAGCATGAAAATCATCCATACAACTTCAGTGGTTAAATCCACATATTCAGAAGTGAAACGGATCAATATTTAATTTCTTTTTTTAATGATAAATCTACACTTTGACCAGCCCTCCTATGCGGCGTTCATGAGAGGACCGATAAAATATGCATTTTTCCTGCATATCGCTACCTACTGGGCAAGGATGAGAAAGAAATAAAAGGGAGGGATATAAGAAAAATAATAAATAAATCATATTTGCACAAAAACCCAGTAGGAGGCGATATACACAAAGAATGCAAATCGAGTAAAAACATAAGAACACCTCTCATGAAAGCATATAGGAGGACTGTTTCAAAGTAGATTTATATTAAAAATGGACCTAAATATTGACAACAATATGTGAAATATTCTCACCCACACCTATCATATCACTTCTTAAGACATGGATTTAACCACTGGAGATTTATGGATTACGTTTATGCTGCCTTTATGTGCTTTTTGAGCTTCAACTTTTGGTCACCATTCAGTTGCATTTTGTGGACCTACAAAGCTGAGATATTCTTATAAAAATATTTGTGTAAATGATGAGAGAATTTACATTTTTGTGTGATCTATTCCCACATTTTAAAAAAATGCAAGCCATATAATCATCACCAAAAATGAGTTCAAAAATACCCAGACCAGTAATCTCAAGATTATTGGTGATTGAATACTGTCTGGCTTCTCCTGTATTCAATTTTTATGCACAAATAATCACAATAGCCACCGTCTGAGAATAAAGTCACCCTCAACTTTAAAACAAGAGTTCAAAGCCTCTATAATCCCAGCTAAAAGGAAAAACACAAGAGGTCATATGAACCAGCTGTTGCAGTCAAAGTGATTAGAGCTGCCATGACAGTTCAGGTGTGCTCACTGCAGTTTTTAGATTTAATCTCTAATATATTTTTCTTTATTTATGAAGTCTGTTTGAAAGAGTGGGATTATCCCTCTTCCATGTTCTGCAGAGAAAACAGTGATGCACGGTTTAACAACACTGGATATATTTTCCAGTGAATCACATGTGGACTGATGGAAATGCATCAATACGTTTCTCACCCTTAAATTTGAGTCAATAATATATCTGATCTTGTTGGTGTGGGTGGCATGATGTAGTGCCTATATATCTCTATACAACCATGCATTCTGATTGGCAGGACTACATTCACATGCACCTCCCAAAAGTTTGTTCGGAACTCCATTCGGTTTTAACAACGTGACAGTCTGCACATGCACTTACCAGGGAGTTTACCTCGCCATTATCACTTTGTACTTGCTCAGTGGGGGCATGACCCCATGTAAAGCTGCTTTGTGAAAAGTAGAACTGTTTACAGTGATGTTCTAATAAAGAAGAAATAAATCTGAGGTGAAGTTGCATTCTTGCATGGTCTATAGTTCTATGGCATACATACATAAACTCTCATATGTATCATGAAGTGTAAGTTATATCCAGTCCATTATAATAGCCATGTTTATATTAGAGACTGCAGAACTTCCTCTGTTGATGTGTCTATGGCCTGACACTCTCTGAGCAATGGGTATTGATTGATAACACGTTCCCTCCAATGCTGATTACATAATGCTGTTTCCAATAATGACCTTGAGTGAGACTGGGCCATTGCTGTTGACTAACATACCACACTACTGTTTCTGAGCTAAATATGTTTAGGCCTACTGTGGACAGTATGCACATTTTCTTCATGGCCAAAATGTGTAGTATACAAGGGGACACTGTGCAGAATAATACATTTGAAAAAAGTAGTTTAAGTAGTGCTTAATTACACTTAAAAAATTACACTTAATTACACAATAAAAAAAAATCCTTTTTTCTATTGACAGTCATAGTTTATAACTGTAAAGAGAGAACATATGCATATAGGTTATATATGTATATATGTACGGTATATGCATATAACTGTTTCTCTTCAGGTTTAAATACAAAAATGAATAGGATAAGAAAAAAAGATACATTGCAAGCTTAATACAAAAATAAATATATTTTTTATAGTTAATATTTTACAGATTATTTTAAATCAGAAGGATGAAAAATAATTATTTAATTGATCTAATATGTTATCTTTATCAAATTATACTTACTGATTTTCTTACCCAGTAAAACTGGGTCTTTATGCGTGGAAATATACAGCTACCTGTACATTTTAGGAAGGGGGTCCCTCGCAAAGGTATCATAATATTTGGGAGTCTTCCTTGGCATTGAAATGTTTGAAAACCCTTGACTTGGGGGGCCTGGGTAGCTCGGCGAGTATTGATGCTGACTGCCACCCCTGGAGTCACGAGTTTGAATCCAGGGCCTGCTGAGTGACTCCAGCCAGGTCTCCTAAGCAACCAAAATTGGACCAGTTGCTAGGGAGAGTAGAGTCACATGGGGTAACCTCCTAGTGGTTGCGATTAGTGGTTCTCGCTCTCAATGGGGAAAGTTGTGCGTGGATCGCGGAGAGGCAACTGAGACTTGTCCTCTGCCCCCAGGATTGAGGTGAGTAACCGTGCCACCACGAGGACCTACTAAGTAGTGGGAATTGGGCATTCCATATTTGGGAGAAAAGGGGATAAATGAAAAACGCAAACCCTTGACTTGTATGAGCTAGTTCATTTAGCTACAGGAAATGACCAAACAAACTGATTCACTAAGATGAACTAGACTTCCTAATGTTACATGTGAATCAATAAATCATTTATTTGAACCAGTTAATTTACATGAACTATCTGAACGAACCCATTCATTTAAATAATTTGGATATCCCAATGGTACACAAGACGGTTTGCGTGAGTGTGTTTGATTATTCCCTCTGTTGCATTGCTGTCTGAAATACGATGTGACAAACACTGATACTCATTTGGAAAAAGTAGGTTGTTACAATAAAAGCTTACACTACTGTGAAAATAACTGAGCTACTGTCATCCTGCTGAAAATTGTAGTGAAATTAGTTGCAGTGCTGTTTTTAGTTAAATACTCACCAACTGTGGCTGTCTCCATATTGACCACAGCAGTAGTAAGTCCAGTTACTTCTGCTCTTCACTGTTTGAGTTTTGACCAAAACTTTGAAACTCCAAAAAGCACATTTAGACAGCATAGAATAATCCATAATCCAATGGTTTGATCCATGTCTTCTGAAGCCATTTAATTTATTGATTTTGGGTGAGAACCAACCAAACTGTAACCCCTTTTCATTGTACATCTTGCCATTGCAGTCTCCTTGGCTTGACGCATACGCAGAGTGCTAGTTGCCGTTTGGAAGTGTAATCAAGCTTGAAATCATAATCACCCAAGAGACAGCAGATGTCAAGATTTATAGTGAAAAAGGAGTTACATTTTGGTCTGTTCTCACCCAAAACCAATTGGATCGCTTCAAAAGACTAAACCACTGGAGTCATATGGATAAATTGTATGCTGCCTTTATATACTTTTTGGAGCTTCAACATTTTGGTTACATTCACTTGTTTTGTATGGACCTACAGAGCTGAGATATTCTTATAAAAATCTTAGTTTATGTTCAGCAGAAGAAAGACAGTCATGCACATCTGGAATGGCATGAGAGTGAATAAATGATGAGAGAATTAACATTTTTGGGTGAACCACCACTTTAATTTTTACACTTCCTGAAATAAACCTCGTATAAAACAGCAAACTAACAGTCAGAGCTACAATATAGTTTGTTATTCAACACAAAATATATAATCAAATATAATAATTCAATAAGATGTTTTATCTTGGCAAACCTCTTGCTAAAATAATACCAATGCTAGGTTATAAATAGACAGTAATTTGTGTGTTCAGGAATACGATTTTATTTAAACTTAACACTAATTAGGATATAACATAACTGTGTAAATTAACTCAGAATATATTAAAATGAAAACTAAGACATTGTATTAATGTATTCATCTTTAATCAGCAAAGAACAATTACATTTTCTAAAAGTAATCAAAGCATGCTCACTGTTACCTTTACAAGATGGCAATTGTAAATTATTTATTGCATTATAAAAATGGTCTATAATGGCTTCAGTAAATGCAATTGTAACTTTCATGCACCGTGGTAAACATGTTACTGAAGAAACAATTAGAACATCAACAATAAAATTAAGTGCTTAGCCAAACATTTTTGATTTCCAAAAAGTCTATATAAAGAGAGTTTCGGTGTACAACTTGTCTTAACGTAAGTAGGGCATCAGAAATCATCAGTAGTGAAACTAGACCTTTATTTTTTCCCTACTATGAGACTGTGGTAGAGAGGCTTGACAATAATATGGAGGTAGAGCGAGCTGTCAATGAGGTATTCTGATGCTCTACGCTGCAGGTCTGCATCCAACAGGAAGTCGCCCACTTCCTCTGTGTTCTGGTGGAAGTTGTAGACATGACGCACAACCACTTTCCCCTGCTTCCGTGCTGCTACAATAACCGTTTTTTGAAAGCTGACACCAGCAAAGTCTGGACTTGAGGTCGCAGGTGTGACAATGATTCTTGGGCGGCCTCCATCGGTACGAGTAGGCTGCATGGATCCATGCTCGGGAAATGCGGATCGCACACTGAGTGGAAGCCAACGTGGAGAGAAGAGGGCGTTCCACATAACACGTTTGCTCACATCGTGGCCACTAGGTCCAAGCTGAGTCTGAAAACTGAAGCTGCGGTCATCTCGTGTAGGGTTGTTGATCACCCAAGGTGAACCCCAAGCTGGTGATAGGTAGTTACGTGGCATAAAGAGGCTGCAGTTAACGTCGAAGTACTTTGCAAGCTGCACAGGTGAGGCTGCATGGAACTGGAAGGCTAGGAAGAGTAGATCACGTACCGACTCGTAATATTTCAGCATCAGTGCTGACTTCTTCTGCAGATGAAACAGATGTTGTGGAGATATCATTGCGTAACGTATTGCTTTAAGTGCGTTCTCAGCTGTTGCATTAGACGGCTGGTTCTGGTTTATCCAAGCTTCCAGAGCTTCGTACAACTCAAGTTCACTCTGCAGAACAAGGTCTGAACGCTGCAGTAAAGAGAGCAGAAGTTCTTCACCAACGGAACTCCATTCTGCACTCTGTAGAACCGATGAAAGGTTCCAGGAGAGGTACTGCAAGCAATTATTCTGCAGGGTTACATCGCCGATCTGCACAGAATATTGGTACCAGCCAACCACATGACCTGCAGGGGAATCGCTGGACAGGTGCTGGGTCATATATTGGGTAAGGCCCTGCTGAAGGTCCCATACGTGGTACTTGCTGGCGAGTTTGTGTAGAGGAATGGCCTGGCTCAGACGTACTGTGATGTCACCACAGTATAAGTACCTGAATAGAGAAAGAGCTCAGGCCACATAGTATGTTGAATTAAACACGTGCAACACAATTGAACACTGGCCTCAATGGTTTCCTGAAGAACTGTCTCTTTTCTATTCTTCATTATTTCATTTATTTAACATAATATGAGGCAGAGTTATACGTTGAAACCTGGACATTTTGCTTGATGTACCATCATTGCGCCCTTGAGCAAAACACTAAACTGCATTAGACGGGCAATGAGTGAAATCATTGCGTGCACTAGAGGTGAAATCTTCATTCATTTAAAATTAGAGATGCACTGATATTAATATTTTTGTTTACCACTTTCCTTATTTTGTCATCAGATTTTAATGAGGAATATTGCTTTAAAAATTTACAAAGAGGTACAAGAATAACTAAACATGATAACATGGTGATTGAAGTGAAAAATTCTGTATTACAGTGGAATAATAGCTAATGGATGATTCCATCCATACCGCTAGAGGGCGCCGCTTGTTCACACAGCGCTGAATGAAGTGCTGAATGCAGACTATATTTTAAATCACAAAAGGCCATTTTCATGCTTACAACAGATATGCAGATGGTTTTAATTTGGTCAATAATTGATACATCGGTGCAACCCTATTTAAAATAAATATTTTGTTCTTGTCCTTGAAAGTAAAACTCAGCTGAGAAGGTGCATGTATATTTACATTTGTGCACTTAGCAAACACTTTTTTCCAAGGTGAATTAGAATGTATTCAAGGTATGTACCTTGAATTTATATTTTATACATTTGTGCATTCCCATTGGAATGAAACCCATGAAACTGACATTACAAATGTCATGGGTTTGAACTCCAAAACATCTGAGATGATATGAGATCAGTCAAAGAGTGATAAACTACATTACTATTAACTAAAAGGCAAAAATATTACATCATAAGATGTTTTCCTTATACCAACTTTTGGTTTAGGTTCACATCCACAGAGGGGTAATATCAGAGATTATTTAGCAGATATGGGCCACTTTGACCAAGGAGCTCTGAGTGCCCAACTGTCAACGACTATAGAAAGGAAGCCCCAACTTACAGCCACCTTTTAGATACAGACATCACCTGTCAAGCAACTCTAGAGCATGCATCAGCATTAGCTATACAAGCCAGGATAATTTTGTTTTTTAACGTAATCTGAAGTTAAGAATCCCAATTTATGATTCCAGTATTGTCAGATTTGGTTTGATGAGTTGAAATATGTTCTTTGATCGCAATCTTGACCAACCGTTTTTGAGATTTCTGTCTTCTTCATTCAAGTAGATAGGAGCTGATCTGGCATGATTGGAAATAGCCTCTCCAGAGCGTTCCAAAGATGGCCGACAGTGGACTGACTTTCTAGAGAGACTTTGGCAATATACAGTATAAGCACCATTGAGCAACACACTGGGATGCTCCATGGGGACTGTTCTTACAAAGTGTACTGACAGTCACTTTGGATAAAAGTGTTTGTTAAATGACCAATTAGTAATTTTAAGTTGGAGCACTCACCTAATGAACTTATCAAAGACAGCTGCACAGTTAGCAGGCTCTCTGAGGACAATTGTACTGGAGTTACGTGTCTGTAGTAGCTCATCAAACATGTCGCTCTGTAGTGTCAACACCAGCGAGTGGACATGGATCACTTTCACCTCGTCTGTGTTGAGAGTCTGAACACGTAAAATCACATCGCTGGCATTTCCATGTGTCAGGAGAGCCTCCATACGCTGCACCAGAGCCATTGAATGATTCAGGGTTGCAGCACTGCTCTCCAAAACAGTCTCCTGCTTCAGTGCACCTGCAGTAATGGGACATTAGAGACAAGACTGTGTTCAGAAAGAGGGAAACTGAAGCAGCTATGTTAAGCTATGTAAAAAAAAATAGTTTTAAGTATTCAAAAATATTTATTGGTATTATAAAGATTTTTTTGTGTGCATATTTTGAGTTGAATCTTTCTGAATATTGTGTCTTTGTGAATATAATGTCTTGACAGATTTATAATAGTAGCAATTTAAAGGGATAGCTCACCCACAATTCAAATTCTGTCATCATTTACTCACCCTCATGATGTTTCAATCCAAACCTAAATTAATTTCTTCCGTGGAACGCAGTAGGACAGGGGTTCATAAAGTTCAAAGGATGCCAGGGGGCGCTGAGAGCAAATTAGTAAAGAGGGGGATGTTAGGTTATAAATGGGGGGCGTTTATCAGTCATAATAATAAAACCTAACGTCAAGTTCCTCTTTGCATTAAAATGTTTATCTACACTTGGGAGTATATCAGTTGATTTGCTGGGGTAAGAGAATGAAGTAGGGGGGCGTTCATCAAAAAAAGTTTGAGAACCACTGTAATATATGAGATGTTAGGCAGAATACAGTAAAAATGAATGGTGACTGAGGCTAACATATGGAGAACATATGTGTGCCCCACAAGGAAGATCCAGAGCATGATTTTAGCTCGTTTTCGTAATAAGTTGTTTCGTGTAAAGTCAACATCAGGGGGGTTAGTGTTCCCTTTGGTGAAGTTGGATCTTGTTCAATCCATGTCATTTTTTCTTGTGCATTTAAATGAGCATACAGTAGTGGAGGTTCAGCTTTATCTGCACTTCTTGGGGGAATCAATTGTTTAAAGTCTGACCACATCATCATTATTTTCTTTTGATTCAAATACATTTAGTAGAAACAGAAAAATAAAAGTTCATTTGAAACAACATGCTATTATTTATATAACATATCTTTTTAAATAAATACAGTTGAATAAACTAATACATCTGTGTATACCAAACAAAGGCTTTCTAGTTATGCTGATATAAAATGACCTTAAATTGAATTTACTTGAAACGTGTAATGCAAAAATGCTACATATATATTTTAAGTAAATCCAACAGCGTTGAGAGGGGGAGGATAATCGAAGTGTCTATGTTTTTCATAAAATGAGATGTCACAAAATTCAATAATTAATAGAACGTGTTCATATTTTTTAACAATGGACTTCAAGGTCTCATATTGCATTCTGCTTTTAAGCAAATTATGCAATTATAGCAAATATATATATATATATATATATATATATATATATATATATATATATATATATATATAAATTACACAGATTTGCTGACACAGAAGGCTTTTTAGAGGAAAGTAATGTTTACTTCCTATAATAACCAATCTACGACTTTTATAATGTATGCTGCTGTGTAGTAGAATCGACATATTGTTCCTTGATTAAGAGAAAATACAGCTTGTTGCATAACATGCAACAATAGAACTAAATGGTATCAAAAGGTGCTTGGACATAATTCCAGCAACAACTTCAAAACACACAAATCCATAATCTTACCTCCTTCCACTGATACCATCTGGACACAAAGTACAACACAAAGGTTGGCCAGATAGATCATGGCAGGAACGCTCCCACCAAATGAGTTCACCATGTTTAGATCTGTATTAATTCCTTCCTTCTTTTTTAGAAGCTATCGGTTTAACACTCCGATATACTCTATATCTCTCTATTTGTGCAGCCCAGTTTCCCTGTCCCGCACTCTTTATGTAGGACGCTGGCATATCACTGAGCATCTCTCAGCCTCATGGGGCTCATTGATTGGTGGAATCCGGCTGGGCCGTTGCTATGGCAACCGCTTTGATTGTGAGTTTCTCCTCTTTTGATGTTGCATGACATCGATCTATGGCACGAGGCCAGTTACAGGGGCCGTATTTTTGGACTGAAGTGGGCGTCTGGAGTGGGATGCTGTCTACACATGGGGTCTATTGTTGTTATATTTCCATCATTTCAAGAAAATAATACACTATTGCAACGGTACACAAAGAGGGCTTTCTGTTAAGGCTTCTTACGTTACGTGCCACCTAAAAATGTTATAGTTCATATACGGTTAATACGGTGAAATCTGACATAGTACGCATTTTGAACTCTATTGAAAAAGTATTAGTATGTGGTCATCTTTTGTCTCATATTATGCTAATACTTTAATATTTGGTAAACCTGTATCTCTTCTGTTAATTTTTATGTTTTGTTTATGACTCATTCGCTGTTTTAAAGGACAAAATGTATCTAAACACACTGTGCATAACGTAAAAGTGTGAACATTATATTTGAATGATTTACACCCCCAGTTCCTCTAAGCCCACTTGTACCATTGATAACAATTTCCTTGTGTACTCTTCATGTTCCAGATTTCAAAAAGGATTTTTATTGTTGTGGATGATGCAAATACATTACAGCAATATATGATAATATAAAACTAGTACAGTCTCATGTGGATTTCCTCCAAGCAGCTTTGTCTTTCTCGTGTTTGTCTCTCTGCTGTTTCTTCATATTTCTGTACAGCTGTACAACTCGTTCCCTCTCTTCCTCCATCATCCTCTTCCTCGCCATAGAGGGTTTTGCCACTGACACAGGACTGTGCCCCAGCAGCGAGTTCAGGAGCAGACATTTGGGTGCCCCCTGGAGGTGGAATTACATAAGTTATGAACAAACAATAAAATGAGATAAACACTCCAAAGAGGAGCAGATACATGTAAAACAGTTACCTGAGGTTTGACTGGGGCTTTCTTTGGTTTCACACTTAGTGATGGTGGAGCCATTGCAACCTCTCCAAACGGTACCTCATCTTAAAGAGGAAGGGGAATGATGCTCAGGATAAGTTTTGAGGTTTGATGAGGATACTGAATTTTACAGAGTAAGTTTAAAAAAAATGAATCCATACCTTTAAACATCTCTTCTTCTTCACGTTCCTGTCGCTGGTCTAACTTTTTTTTCTGTTGCAGTAGTTTTGATTTACTTAACCTAAGATTAAACAAATGAGAACGATGACTACATACTGTTAGCTGTTAGCCCCTCAGTTTTTCATGAGGGTTACTGTAGACTGCAGATTTTGTTTGTACAGTTCTGTATCTTTTATGTTGAGAAACAGATAAATATTTAAAAATGTTTTTACTTTAAATCTCCATTTTCACTTTCACATACTAAAAGTGAAAGTGCAATTTATAATAAATAAAGGGTTGAAATATGAATCTGTTTATCACCCACACCAATCATATCACTTCAGAAGACATTGATTTAACCACTGGAGTCATATGGATTACTTTTATGCTGCCTTTATGTGATGTTTGGAGCTTCAATTTTCTGGTCACCATTCACTTGCATTGTATGAACCTACAGATCTGAGATATTCTTCTAAAAATCTTTGTTTGTGTTCTGCAGAAGAAGGAAAGTCATACACATCTGGGATGGCATGTGAGTAAATGATGAGAGAATTTTAATTTTTGGGTGAACAACCCCCTTTAAATATCTATTGTGCATCTTATTTGGAGCAGTATTAAATAAAAAACAATGTTATGCAATGCAAACTTTTAAAGTATGTTAACTTATGAGCACAACTATTTAAACTTAATTTAACCAATAATAATAATACTTCAAAATTTGATTCGGTTTCAGCTGGGTTTCCGAGATGGGAGGAGTCCTAAACTTTCAACATGGCGGAGAAGTGTACCGTTTCTGTAGTGAACAACAGGTTTTGTTCATTTTTATGTATGTATATCTGCAACCATTCTATGCATGTTGTACATTTTTACACAGTGAAAATAGCTTGAATTTGACCAAATTTCCATTATCGCCAGCAGGCTAACCTGCTGTGTATTATGGAGTGATATGTATTATGGTGTCAAAATCTTGATTCTTGATTTAATGTATAGCAGAGGTCTTTATCCTACCATTACTAGGCCTAGTCGAATAACTTCCAGTTGTGCCACATTAATTGATAACATTTTTGTAAATATATTTGAAAAAACGGTCAAAAGTGGTCTTTTGTAACTCACCTCTGTGAAGTAAAAATAAATAAAGAAAAGTCTAGTAAAGTTATTAGGTTAAGAACGGAGGAAAGACTAAATAGATTCAGGGATGATCTTATGAAAGAACAATGGGACAATGTTTATAGTACAAATAATGTTAATAAGGCTTATGAATTATTTTTTAAAAAGTATCTATGGTTCCATCCATCGATCCAACCGCTTATCCTGTGTACAGGGTCGCGGAAGTATCTAGGGTTATATAATAAAAATTGTCCAATCAAAATATTGAATGATAAAGTCAGAAATAATAAAAAAACCTTGGTTAACGAAGGGTATATTGAAATTGTGTAAAAATAAGAATAAGCTTTATCGGGACTTTGTAAAATATCGGACAGTAAATGCAGAAAAAAAATATAAAGCCTATAAAAATAAGCTGACTACTATAATGAGACGTGCAAAGAAAGATTATTATATAAACTTGTTGATGGATAATAAAAGTAACATCAAAAGAATGTGGAAAGTCTTAAGGGAGGTTATGGGCAGTGAAATGAAATATTGTCAGCCATTATACTTAATGAATGAACAGAACGTCGAGATAAGTGGTGAAAAAAATGGCTCATGAATTTAATTCATTTTTCTGCAATGTTGGTCCAAATCTTGCCAAAACTATACCACTACATAATGAAAATAAAAGCTGGACAGGTGAAAGCATAGTCATGCAATCTCTTTTTGTTGATGAAGTTAGTGAGAGTGAAATTCTTTCTATTGTCTCTAAATTAAAAAGTAAACATTCATGCGATAGTGATGGCTTAGATATGTATATTGTTAAAGAAACTATAAGTTGCATTAGTAGACCATTAAAATATATAATCAATTTGTCTTTTAATACAGGTTTCTTTCCAGATAAAATGAAGGTGGCTAAAATTATTCCCCCTTTTAAATCTGGTGATAGGCATAGTCTCACAAATTATAGGCCTATATCTTTGCTTTCGCAATTTTCAAAAATTCTGGAGAAGCTTTTTATTAAAAAATTGGATTATTTTCTTGAAAAACATTCTTTGATTCATGATAATCAGTTTGGGTTTCGAAGCACCCGCTCAACAGCTATGGCTTTGATGAAAATCACAGAAGACATTACCACAGAATTGGAGAATAAAAATCACACAGTTGGTGTTTTTATTGACCTTAAAAAGGCCTTCGACACTCTTGATCATGGTATATTGATATCTAAATTACAGACATATGGTATTAGAGGTGTAGTATTAAACTGGATTATTAGTTATTTAGAAAATAGACAACAATATGTAGAGTATATAGGCCATGAATCTAAGTTGGAAATAATACAGTGTGGAGTCCCTCAAGGCTCTGTGCTGGGGCCAAAATTATTTACTTTATATATTAATGATCTCTGTGATGAATCAAAGATTTTACGTTTTGTTCTTTTTGCGGACGATACTAATTTTTTTGTATCGGGAAAGAACATCAAAATATTAATGAAAACTATTGAACAAGAATTGGTTCTACTTCAGAAATGTCGTTAAATTTAAGTAAAACAAAATGTATGTTGTTTACAAATCAAAAATGCCCTGTAAATGTTTGACTTTAAATAGAATAATTATTGAGAGAGTGTCAGAATTTAGGTTTTTAGGAGTACTCATTGATGAAAAATTTAAATGGAAGTCACATATATCTTATGTAAGAAATACAATTTGTAAAAACATTGCCGTTTTGAGTAAAGTAAAGTTTATGTTAAATTATAAGGCAATGAGAATCCTATATTGTTCCTTTATTTTGCCATATTTGATGTATTGTTTGGAGATATGGGGTAATTCTTATTTCACTAATTTAATGCCCTTATTTATTTTGCAAAAAAGAGCCATAAGAATAATTAATGGAGTTGCTCCAAGAGAACATACTACAGGACTGTTTCTGGAGTCAGGACTACTCAAACTGAAGGATTTGGTTGCTTTACAAACTTTATTAGTTGTTCATAAAGCAAAATACTGCTTGTTACCGCATGGACTGCAAACTCTTTTTACTGTAAATAGTGGGACAAGCAGAAGAAATAAAGACTTTAAACACCCTTTTGCTAGAAATACCCTCAAACAAATGTGTGTTTCAGTTTCTGGTGTGAAAAGATGGAATTTCTTAGAAAATGATCTAAAATGTTGTTCAAACATTCTCCAATTTAAATACAAGTATAAACAGAAGATACTTAATTTATATAAAGATGATTGTGAAAATTGATAAAATTACAACCACAATGGTCTCGTTGTCATCATTCCATCATTGTTGTTTTTGTTTGTTTGTTTAGTGTTGTGTAAGTAGAATTAATAATAAAAAATAAAAAAAAACAGGATTCCTGTCCTTTCTGACAACAAAGCACATGAACACGTAACCGACAGCACATGAAGGCAGCATAAAATATACACTATAATTAGTCGAGATAAACCAGCAATGCAGGTTGCACTAACCCTTTCTTTTTAGTAGATTTCTTCTCTACTGTCTGTTCCTCTTCTTTTTTCACTTCCAGCTCTGGTTTTCGATCTATCTGGTTGTTAGTGAGGAATAAAACATGCTCACTCTCTTCCGTCATGCGGCGGAGGTATGCTTTCTCTGACTCCTGTCTCCCTTTGCGGAAGAGTGGAACAGGAATATCTCCTTGTACTCCTTTTGGCAGTTTTGGTGTAGAGGCTGAAATAACAGAAATATATACTGTACTGTGCAACGGTTTTAGGCACTTGGGTAAAATGTTGCATAGTGAGGATGTCTTCATAAAATAAAGACATTAATAGTTTTCATTTATCACTTTGTCATACACAGTCCAGTAAACATAAAAAGCTAAATCAATATTTCTTGTGACCACCTTTGCCTTTAAAACGGCACCAATTCTCCTAGATACACCTGGACACAGTTTGTCTTTGTTGTTGGCAGATCAGATGTCGAAGCTTCTTGGAGAATTCGCCACCGTTCTTCTATGTATTTCGGCTGTCTCAATCGCTTCTGTCTCTTTATGTAATCTCAGACTGACTCAATATTCAGGGGGGGTCTGTGGGGAACATGACATCAGTTGCAGGACTCCCTGTTCTTCTATTCTAATCTTTTCTGTTTGCAAAAGTAATGTTTGGGAGTCTAACATTTATATTTCCTACTGACACACTAAAGCTGAAGATATAAATAACCATCTTAAGACAAATGCTTTTGTGAAACATCTTTAGTGCCTAAGACTTTTGCACAGTATTGTGTACAAACATATATGAGCATACGGCATGCTTCATTCCTCCTTCATTGCCCTTGCCTTGGGCTATGACCTTGTGCAATAGGAGTTAGTGACCCACAAATAGCGTATGCAGACAGAGCCCAGACAATATGCAGCTCACATAATGCATACTGCACCTCACGGTCACACTGAATCCTTTGGGGTGTATGAAGTAACATCTCTCTCTTTGCCTCAACATCACTTATCTTATCGATATTAACATCACCATCTGAAATATTCAAGGCTTGAATGACAACCCATCCTTCTTCATGCTTTACCTTTTCATTTATTAATTGATTTTTAAAGACTCTTAAAAGGTCTTTAAAAATCTGCCATTCCAGTGATATGCCCATGTTAAAATGTCCCAAATATGGGTCTGTTGTTCAAAGACATATTGTGTTGCATAATTAGCAGCAATTACAGTCCATGTATTCGAACTTAATAATGAAAATGTGTCAGTCCAGCACTTACCTTTCTTCTTCCTCTTCTGGGAACCTTGTTTCATCCTCTCCTTGCTCTTCATGATGTCACGCAAACGCTGAGGTATCCGCTGAAGGTGATCGTCTGACGAAGGATCAGAATGTTTCTTTGACTTCTTCATACTTTTAGAACACAAGAACAAAATTTTTATTAGATATTAACAGTAATTCAATTATATATACACGTCTCTGGAAGTTTAGGAAAAATGAGAGGGGAACATGTGAACTGTGATTAATCAGAACTCAGTGTTTAATTCACACTTAAAAGTAATTTAACTTGGTGGGTCATTCCAAAAAAATATAATGTCATTAAAGGTGCTGCTATAGCGATTTCAGCCATTCTACTTCCACGAAACTGAGCTGTTGAATCAGCCATGCCCCCTCTTTCCAAAACACCTCACTCCAAAAGATACCAAATGAGCTTTATTGAGACAGACATCATGCAGAAACCGTTTTAAAAGTGACAGCAACAAAATAGCGCCCTCAACAACAAGGCAGAAAAATGGCAGAAAGCCTCAATAATTCACTGCAATGAGTCAGAGACCACGGCCCACAGACACATTTTTTTTTTGCTGTTTACAGAGTCTAGAGCTGTCACAGAGACAGGTGACATATTTTATGACTAGGGCTGGGTATCGAGTTCGATATATTTTAGACACCGACCGAATTGCCTCTAAACTATCGAGTATCAAAAAATGTCTTGTCGTTTGGTACCAAATTTCGATACCTAAGGGGTTAATCTCATCAACATCAGTGATAAGCATGTGGCATGCTAGATGTGCCCAAATCTAAAAGTGCTGGTGATTGGCTGCGTTTAGGCATCAAGGAAAAATACAAATTTATGCCAGTTATGCCCAGAGACATGGCTTACTTGTGAGGCTGTATTGTGTGCGTCACAACCCCCATAGATGGAAAACATGTGGAAAAGATCAAAAGTGTGGCTAAGTTTCACCAGGCTATTTGCGACAAGATAATTGCTCCCAAGACCGGCAACATGACAAATCTGATGAAGCACTTGACAGTGCACGGAATAAACTTAAGAGCAGAAAGTTGCTCCGTCTTTGACTGCAAGAAGACCAAGCCAGTGCAGTCATCCTCTCAGCATCCTCCTGCCACAGAGCTTCCTTCAACATGCCCACCAAACGAGTCCTCCTTCAACATGCCCACCAAACGAGTCCTCCTTCAACACGCCCACCACACGAGTCCTCCTTCAACACGCCCACCACACGAGTCCTCCTCCAACACGCCCACCACACGAGTCCTCCTCCAACACGCCCACCACACGAGTCCTCCTCCAACACGCCCACCACACGAGTCCTCCTCCAACACGCCCACCACACGAGTCCTTCTCCAACACGCCCACCACACGAGTCCTCCTCCAACACGCCCACCACACGAGTCCTCCTTCAACACGCCCACCACACGAGTCCTCCTCCAAAACTACTGATGAATGTAGCGGCGCTATGACTGGGACTCTGACAGGTAAGGTTAACGTTTAGCAAACAAACCAACAAATAAAACCGGCTAACATGTAGTGGTACATGCTTGTGTACTTGTTATATTAACATTTCTGTGCACGGTGATATAGTCCTATAAACTGGGACCTACGTAACGTTAGATATTGTTTGGATGTATGGCTATAGATAGCTAGCTAAATCGATGCTTTAAGGTTGACAGTATCTGATCAAGTTTAAATCACATTAAACTAGTTATCTTGTTAAACCGTACTTAACCGACTTTGTCGCTGCAGGTCGCCAGTGGCTGGCGGTGAAGTCGCTAGTGGGTGTTCCCACTACTGGTTGCCTAGTAACATTTATAAATGACATTCACGGATGTCATTCCATTGCTGTTGACAGCGAATCGCTTTTCTTGCCACTAAAAACAAACATTTTGGAGGGAAAAGACTAAATATAAATGGAATCAGTACATAAAATGCTTTATATCAAAGATGAATGAGAAACAAGGCGTGCTGTTTGCCAGAGCGGTGAAAATGCAAATACCGGTCTGTCTGGGTCCACAAAATTCCCGCGATCTCAGATACACCTTTCCACGCAGTATTTTTCTTAAAAATGTCCTTGTACGTGGGAAGAGACTGGAAAATTTCTAACAGCAAGAATTAGCCTTTCATCCATCTTTCCGTTACTGCAGGAGCTGAGAGAGAGAGAGAGAGAGAGAGAGAGAAGGATCACGTGAGCTCTCCCGTCTTCTCTCCTATTGGCTGTCGCTTCCGTTAGTCGCTCTTCATTTGAATAAAGTTGAACTTGTCTCAACTTTGTCGCGTCGCTGGACACGCCCACATCTAGTCGCCAATGGTCACGACAGCTCGTGTCACCGGAAGTCGCTATGCTCTCATTGTGGGATGGAGTCGCTGTCGCGCGCGATGTCGCTGGCAGTGTGTACGCAGCTTTAGGATTGGCTGAATTAACAGTTTACTTGTTATATTTCTTTTCCCTCTTCACATTAATGTTATTATAGCCTCTGCCCCTTCAGACCCTGGCATGATGAGACCAGAAGACTCAGGAGATGAGTCTTTGAGTCTGTAAAAAAAAGTCAACAAACTGAAAAAATAAAACCGTTTTTTCGAGGTAATGTTTGTAATCTTGTTAAACAGATTTCAAATTCTTTTTTTGACACTTATTTCATTAATATGTTTCAGGGAGTAGGAATCGCTTACAGCACCTTTAAGAGAAAAATACAATGAATAATTTTGTTTTTCATTTTTATTTCTAAACTTTTTAAAAGTTGTTCAATTAATAGTACACTCAAAAAGGGAAATTCTCACATCATTTACTCTCAAGAAAGTAAAAGTAATCCATATGACTCCAGTGGTTTAATCCATGTCTTCAGAAGTGATATGACAGGTGTGGGTGAGATCAATATTTAAGCCTTTTTGCAATATAAATCTACTTTCAAACAACCCTCCTATGTACAGAGCTAATATATTCTTCTTAAATCTTTGTTTGTGTTCAGCAGAAGACATCTGGGATCCCATGAGTATATGATGAAATAATTTATATTTTGGGGTGAACTATATAACTTTAGCAGTGTTCCATGCTCTGCCAAAATCAAAATAAAGTATTGGTTTTAGGAGAATGCAGTACTGTCAACATTTCAATACTACACTTATGCAACATGTTATAACAGTACATGGGGAAACTGGGGCTAAATATTCAAAACATAGTCTACCTTCCTACATCTTGCTTAGTTTTGATTCAAAAACACATGTACCAGCAATTTAAAAAATAATAATAAAATAACACCACTGAACCATTGTTTACAAGGATGTATGGATACTCAAAGTACCAAAGAATCACATTCTCCTGTCCAGCACTGCGCATGTGCCAAATGTGGTGGGCAAAATAGAATGTTCGCAATCTTCTTACTTCAAATTTAAACTTACAACGTTCTTTTCGGCATTTCGTGACGTATATGGATAAACTGAATTATTCCGCATTCCAACTGTTGTTGTTTTTCGCTCGATTTTCGTTTTCAGCTGATATGAGTGCCAGATTTAATCACAAATCTCTCGGAACACATTTATTAAAGCTGTATTACGCATCTTATTACCTGAACTGCTTATCATTCTTCTGCTGTTTGTGTTGTGTTTCTGTTTTCATCGTTAATTCTTCTAAACTGCGTATCTCCCACTTGACTGTAAACTCGTGTTTGTACTGTTCGTCTTCTTCGGCGCTGCAGAGAGGAGCAGTACATCAGCACGTTACTGCCACCTGTTGGCGTCTGTTAAAGTTACGTATACAAAGAGGATTGTGCCACAAATCAGAATTTGCTATGTTAGTCCAATCAAAAATGCTAATTTTATGTCTCTTTAGTCAGTTTCGTCTTAGTTTTGTATTCATTGTTCAAGAAATATGTATGTATCTAAAGTTCATCAAGTTCCAGGTATTTTCTCATGTTAATATTTCCTTCGTTGAAGGACATTTTGCAATGTTTTCCACAGCAGCGATGTCCGCCAAAATACTAGACTGAAAAGCTTTAGTAGTCTAAATGTACATTATTCCCCCCTGTTCCTGACTTTGTTGACCTATCTTTCTTAACTTCGTTGAACCTCTCGTTTTCTCTTTCCACTATTTTTGCCATTGTTGGTCGTAATTTAGTCGTAATATTTTGAGAATAAAGTAAAAAATTACGAGATTAAATTCGTAATACTTTGAGAATAAAGTCAAAATTTCGAGAATAAAGTATTAGCATTACGAGATTAAAGTTGTATTACTTTGAGAATAAAGTAAAAATTATGAGAATAGTCATATTTTGAGAATAATTTCCAAATTACGAGATTAAAGTCATAATATTTTGAGAATAAAGTATTGGCATTACGAGATTAAAGTTGTAGGCTATTATTTTGAGAATAAAGTAAAAATTATTAGAATAAAGTACGTAGCATTATGAGAAAAGTCATATTTTGAGAATAAAATCCAAATTACGAGATTAAAGTATTAGCATTACAAGATTAAAGTTTTATTATTTTGAGAATAAAGTAAAATTAATGAGTATTAAATGAGTAATATAATATAAAATAAATATAATGAGAAAAATAAAGTCATAATATATTGAGAATAAAGTCAAAATTATGAGATTAAAGTTGTAGCATTATGAGAAAAGTCATATTTTAGAATAAAATCCAAATTACGTGATTAAAGTCATAATATTTTGAAATAAAGTCAAAATTATGAGAATAAAGTCGTAGCATTACGAGATTGAAGTCATATTATTTTGAGAATAAAGTAAAAATGAACAGAAACAACACGTCATTATCACAACGATAGTCAGCAGCTTCATCAATGAAAGAAATGGATGTAGATTATTTAGTTAAATCATATTTTAGTTTAGAATTTAGCAACAAAGATATCCTTTGTCATCTTTTGGCACATCAGCACAAAGTTATCCGAACACTGCAGCCAGGGGCATTGCACTCCTATTAATGGGGACAAAGCTGTCAGTATGTGGCTCGCACAGACCCAACACATGCAGTATTAATATATTACAGTATATATTCATATATAAGTATTATATAATTATATTTGTAGTATTCTAAAGATTAAATTATTAAAAATGAATTGCAAAAAAATATTCTTGTTCATCTTGTGAAACACTTGGTTCAGTTTCACACATTACAATAAAAGACTGAGCACAAATTTAATAAATTATTTAATCAGTTACAATAATGACAATTGTGCATGTGCACAGCTGCCTTTTTTTTACTCTGTGCTTGTGCTTTGTGGCATTTATATTTATCCAAGTGGTTCGAGTGTTATGACTAGGTTCACCAAAATGTGTTCAGATCCATTTAATGATTCATTCAGTGACCATTTCTGGTGATGCCAGAAGGTGGCGACAAATGAGTATCTTGTGTGAAATTCAAAGAGACTTCAGTAGAGGTTTTAAGCATTAAAACGCATTACAAACTCACCTGTGATTGGCTGGATGGTTGCTCAATCAGCCCAAAGTAACAAAACGCAAAGAATACTGTATACAAATCCACAATTTGGACTCTGCATGGGTTTAGCTTGAAAAAGTGCTGGAGACAAAATCACCTTTTAAAAGAGTGAAGGGGACATGTTCCCCCGTCCCCAGTGGCTGCTACGTCGTTGTTCATGCCCAAAAGGGATTTCAAGCAGGGGGTCACCAAACTAGATCATGCAGCCTTAAAGCCCAGGGCACCCCCGGGCAGTCAAGGGCCCCTGGGCACTGGCCCCATTGGCCCGGTCGGTAATCTGTCCCTGCACACACAATGAAGTATTAGACCAGATGCACATCATAATGCAACTAAAGCCGAATCCCCAACATTTTCGCAAATTTGGAAATCCCGGATACTTTTTAAGGTCTGAAAAAGAGGACATGTCCAGCAAAAAGAGGACATATGGTCACCCTACATTAAATAGCATTGTTAAAGGTGCTATGTGTAATATTTGTACTGTACTAAATCATAAAATGACCATAATATGTTATTAGAGAATTAGGAAACATGCTAAATTGAAATACTGGCTTCTCCGATAACAATGCAACAGCCAGTATTATTCTACTTTGAAGTTTCTTTTCCGGGCCGGAAAATTCTCCACAGTCTGTGCATGCAAAGGTGTAAATTAGGTCTAAAGATAGATCAAAATTTTCATGACCATAATACAGTGTAAAGTTTTATTGGGCTTCTTTGATAAGCGTAATTGTCATGCAACGGAAAGATTTGTTCTTATTGAACAGATTTGCTTAGAAGACACATGTGAGTAATGTGACCCTGCAGTGTAAAACTTAAACAGGCCAAAATAAATAATTAAAATCTGGTTAACCAAGGAGATTATGGTGAGAGTGTGCAATAAGCGATTCATTCTCTCTCTCTCTTCCTCCTCCTCCTCTTCTTCCCTCCAATGGATGATACAAATAGTCCTAGTCTGTTTACATGGCAGTCACAAATTGCGTTCTGCATAATGGCAGTAAGGCTACAAATGCACAGTAGGGCTGGACGATATGAAAGAAAAATATTCATGATATTTTTTGGAAAATCAAAATCATCATATCCGATTACATAATCAACCCCCCTGGCCAAGGGATCAGTGAATATACTTGCTTTATACACGTGTTTCAGGAGACACACTTTTTATCCTCTGAAACCGTGTACAACTGCTTTTCAATTATCAAAATATATTAATATAATTTATTAAATGTCCCATAGCGGGACTGCACGAACATCTGTCTGGTTCTTTCTCCTGAATAAATTCAGCTTCAGTGTTCGGATCCCAATAATAACTTTGTGCTGATGTACCAAAATATTTCTTTGTTGGTAAATCCTAAATTAAAGTTTTCTTTTTCTTGCATTGATGAAGCTGCTAGCTATCGTTGTGATAATGGCGTGCTGTTTCTGTTGATTTTGACTTAATGCTCAACAACTTATTCTCTTGACTTTATTCTTACAACTTTAATCTCATAATGCTATGACTTTATTGTCGACATTTTGACTTTATTCTCCAAATTTTAGATTATTATTTTTTTCCCCCAATGGCACCTTTCCGCCATACTAATTGCGCCTTGATTGCCCTGTTGAAGAAAAAAATTTAAATCAGTCTAAGGTGGTTTGTCTTAGCCAGGCTTGTTTTAATTGGTTTTAATTGGTCAGGCTACTCTGGTTTGATGGTTTTAGAGGGGTTTGACCAGCTCATGAACACTTTTGTGGCCAGGCTAAGAGACCATCTTAACCAGCTAAGACCAGCAAACTTCCTGCCCAGGCTAGTTTAAGGTGGGGGTTTTCTTTCAGCAGTGTCTTAAATTGTAAAAGACAGAACTACCTCATCTACCTCTTCTCAATGTTAAGTTAAAAAGACGTTGACTCCGTGTGCCATTACGCCTTACACACAGTATGCATTATATATAGTATATATATATTATATAGTAATTTCGTTATCAACACAGTCCCCACGTGAGCAGCCAAGTTTTTCTAGACACGTAGCAATTCTCATCTGTGCGCATCATCGGAGCTTGCGCTTGCTGTTGACAGTACGGAAGAGTATCATAAAGCAGTCGTAGTGCACATGTGACGAAGTCGTCCATAGGCCCTTGCCTTCAAAAGTTATCCTTTAAAAGGCTGAGTGTTCGACCATGCACGAGATGGAACGGCACTCAGAAAAACTAAGTATGCCTGAGCCTTAATGCTGTGATTATCCGGAATCACAATCACGCATTCCAGAGAACCGTATAAAAGGGAAAGGACAAGATGAAATTCTCCCCTTTTATGAAGGAGAATAAATGTAGCAAATAAAATATTGTCAGGCCAGTCATATTAGCCGGTGTCCAGTTTTCCAAAGCGTATGGACTCAATACCCAGACTCATTAGAACAGTCTCTCAAACCAGCTGACTAAATCTTTCCATGAGCTGGGGACACCGGATGACCCCCAGGCTCCACCTGAGGGAACAACACGGCCTTTGAGTCCAGAGAGCGGACAAACGGATTGTTGACACATTTTGAACAGCCTGAATCACCGTTTCCTGAGAAAGCTCCACTCCCAGGTACCCACAGTGACCTGTCTGCATAGCAGCCTCTTTGTGACCTGTTTACAAACTTATTTCTCAAATATACTGTATTTGTTAATGCATACCACTGATATCCTTTAACTGGATATTTTTCAGCACTGAACTGGCTGTGGTTTGGAGATGTTAATATCTCAACAGTCAGGTGTAGCTATGTACAGTTTAGAAGTTATACTTCTTAACTTAATAACTGAATTATGAACTGACCCCCCTCGTTGGAAGCACCAGTAAGGCAGGGGAAACACACACCATAAGGGGTCATCTAGTTGCACCCAAGCTAATCCAAGTTTGGCATGGATTTTTACGACACTTGTAAGAGTTATAAGTCTGGGCGGTGGTGTGGTGTGTATTTAGACATACTGATGGATAGTTTTAAACATTAGCTCAGGGCACATTCAGAACATGTATTGTGTGACTAACATTGTTATCTATAACCGCCGAGGCTTGCTGAGGTAATAGAGGAGCTCACAACCCCTGTGATGGGCTTTTTTTTGTGCTGAAGAGAAGGACATTTCTCCACAAAGCTGAGGAGTTTGTGTAATGAACATCTGACAGATGTGTTTAGGATAGTCTGACCTTAAAAAAAAAACAAGAACAAAGACTTGAAACATCACAAGAACTTAAATATGAGGCATGATTCTGTAGATCACCAGTAGACATTTGTGATGTCTCTTAAATGTAAAGTGCAATCTAATCTTAATCCAAAACACAACTGACCTTACGTGATTACAGTGATTGGAATACTGTCATCACTTTGAGTCAGAATTGAGTCACGGACAGCCGAGTACACTTTCATTGTCTGTATTGACAGTATGAGTAACTAAGGTCACAGGAAATCTGAAGTAGCTTTGTCTAGGACTTTGCATCTAAAAATCACCTCTCTGATCAAGCATAAAACAAGCATATATGTTGGCTATTTACTGCCAGCTCAGTATCACAACAGGGACTCACAGTAATACTTTGAATCTGAGTATATGTGTTAGTCAATCACCCGTCAAACTCACAAATTGCTCAAGGTTTTTTAGACTAGATAATGGATGGATTAATACTATAGGAGGTATTATCAACTTAGTATGAGAAGATATAAACTACTGTAGTATAAGGCTCATTGACAAATAAGGTTGTCCGAGGTGATGGGAAATCTTTTATTATTGTAGATTATAACACGTGGAGTTCGTAGAAATGTAATAAAAGGTTAAAAGGAGTCTTTTACTTATTTTTCATATGACATTTTTGGTCATATGACAACAAAATGGCAACTTACACCAAAAGTCTTTGATTTGGTGGAAAAAATCTTTTTAAAGAAATAATGTGAAATGTTTTTCAAGAATTTAAGCTTTTAATTAGACTTTTTTTACTGTCTCTGGACAGACATTTTTGGCTTGGTAATTGAAAATATAGTAGAGGTGTATTAAAGCCATTGTTAGATCCATACAAAAAATGAGCATCACGTCACTGACCCATAACAGTAAAACAATTAAAACCAATAGATGTCTAGTTGGTTTCTATTCAAACCAGCTGTTGCTTCAGTTGACATACTGTAATATACTCTGTTATTTTGTATTCTCCAGAGAAGGGGAAAGAGAACACAACAACTCTCTGACTGATTCAATCATCTTTACTTCACTAATGCAGTTAACAGCATAACAAATTGCACCAATATATTTGTAAGCTCACAATACGTTGTACGGAAGCACACTGGTCTCTTTATATTTGTAATTTAATGTGCAAATAAACAGCAAGTTGTAGTCTGTATTGCGAATATACTGTACACTCACTGAGCACTTTATCAGGAACTCTTTGGTCCTAATAAAGTTCCCAACATGGTCTTGTGCTGTTGTAGCCCATCCACCTCAAGGTTCGATGTGTTGTGCATTTTAAGATGCAATTCTGCTCACTACAATTGTACGGAGTGGTTACCTGAGTTACCGTAGCCTTTCTGTCAGCATGAACTAATCTGGCCATTCTCCGTTGACCTCTCTCATCAACAAGGAATTTCTGTCCTCAGATCTGCCGCTCACAGAACATTTTTAGAATTAGTGTGAAAATCCCAGGAGATCAGCAGTTACAGAAATACTCAAACCAGCCCATCTGGCACCAACAATCATGCCACTGTCGAAATCACAGAGATCAAATTTTTTTCCCCTTCTAATGGTTCATGTGAACATTAACTGAAGCTCCTGACCCATATATGCATGATTGACACATCTGTTACTATCTCAGAAAATGTAGAGTAGTGTTTCATGACCCTTTAAAAATGGGAATAGCAATGGGTTGGCCAAAACTACTGTATATTGGCTCAAACAATATGTGGCAGGGTGGAGGGCGGGGACGGGTCGTGATCCTACACACCCGGTCCCGTATTAGGCTAATCAAGCCTCTGAGAGGGATAAAGGCCGACTGCAGAGGATGGGCAAGGAGGAGGTGAGAACCGGCTTGACAATAGAAATAATAGTTTAATAATAAACTTAAAACAAAGGCTACAGACACACACAACGAACATGAGAGTTAATGATCTCTCTCTCCCGCACCATCCTCTGCAGTCTGCCTTTATCCCTATCGGAGGCTTGATTAGCCTAATACGGGACCGCCCTCCGCCCTGCCGCACAATAGTGTGAATTTTGGTGCAGCTATCTGCTTGAACAATGGAAGGTGGGGGACGTTTTTGAAACTTGTTTGAAAACAGTCATTATTTTTGCAATTATTTTTGGGGTCGGAAATTACACACGTCACCTTTAACTTTTTATAAGGCCCCATGTTCACTCTGAATTTAGACATCCACAGGAATTCCTTAACAGAGTCAGTTTTGCTTGATACACAAATAACAAATATCCCCCTGTGCCAGCAACTTCATTTAAATGGAATCCTTATCATTGGCAGTGACTTCCTTTAATTTATAAAATTATTTTAATTCTGAAAAAAATGTTGAGCTAATATTTACTGATGCTAAAGAAGGGACTTGTGGTTAAAAAGAGTACAAGACACACCAAGCTCAGACTGAGGCCTTCAGATACCTCACGGCTCTAAAACGGATAAAACTGGCCACTGACCAAACACTGAGACAGTGTGCAGTCCAAGACATCGTTACACATTTCCCTCTTCCATCTCTCTCAGGGTTTCATCTTTTTCTGTCTCTGTTAAGGTGTCATTCCAAGCCTGTAAAAAGACATTTTGACACATTTTAAACGAGGCAAATGTGCATTTATGCATGTGTATGCATGTTTACAATTGTTGAATTACATGCCTATATATTTGTATTATGTTTAATAAAAAAGTGATGATTGTTAGAAAATAGGAGATTGCCAATGATTGATCATCTTGCACTACACGTAAATTACTTAAGAAATTAGGTAATGACTGTTTAAAATACTCAAGAGGCACCAGGAGAATTATTGGCAATAAATAGTTGTTGTCATTGTGTGAGGTCTTGGGAAAATGATACCTCTGTGTGTGTCCTTTCACACTTACACACGTAATCATATTCACATTCCAGGTTTCATACAGACTGTGCAAGATGTCCAGCCCTGGAGCCAGGATGTCTTGCCCAGTGTCTCATGTCCAGTGTCCACTGTTCCCCCTGTTTGGGACAGGCCAAAGCCAACCGCATGGAGAAAGAAAACTAAAAATGTGCATCAGCAGAATAAAAAAGGTATTTAAAGCTTTGAAAGTAGGCACATTTTGTTTCCATGACATCACCATAGAATGGTTAACTGGTTCAGGCCAGATCTTTGAAGGGATAGTTCACCCAAAAATTGAAACTTTTTTTCTACTGTCTCAGACACCATTCACTGCCATTGCATCTTTTTCCATACAGTGAAATGGAATGGTGACTGAGGCTAACATTCTGCCTAACATCTCTCTTTATAGTAAATGGCATGATCAGGGGCGTAGCACCAAATTTTGGGCCCAGGTGCAGAACTGTTTAAGAACCCTTAACAATTTGGGTTTGTGGTGGGGATAATATCCAGTATAAACATTTTATATGGATAATTAACAGTGCTAATTCATAAGTAATTCACAACTTTTTATTTTCAAATGCAAGCATTATTTGAATAAAGCAATACATAAAAAACCTAGCAAAATAAATTATACATGTATAAGTTTTCTTGTTGGCAAACCATACCTTGTCTGAAATGAGAGGAGTGACTGGTTGTTCAGTCTACCCTGAGACATTTCCAAAATTAACTTTAAATTATGGCTGGGTGTTGTTACAGATTTTCAGATAAAATTTTGAGTATTCACATTTTAGCTTTGGAAAAATGGCCAAACTCATTATATTCCATCAATAAATGTCTTGAAACTGCATTATTGTTATTTTTACTACGTATATTTGCTACATGTTTATTGTTTACACACATAGATTGTTCTATTTACAATGATTTACATCGATACTCAGAACACAAGCTAAATCGGTACTGTCTCTTTATTATTCGGTACTGTCTCTTTATTATTTTTACTACGTATATTTGCTACATGTTTATTGTTTACACACATAGATTGTTCTATTTACTATGATTTACGTCGATACTCAGAACACATGCTAAATCGGTACTGTCTCTTTAAACTGTTAACGGCATTTTAGTGCAACTACAGTTGATTTTGTTCTTTTAGTTTTCACATACATCCCATGAAGTTCTGGAGAAAATAACATTTAGGTGTCATAGATGAAAATCTGATGGTATATTTGCACTGAAGACAAATATGTTTATACAGTAGATGCGGGAGTAGCGGCAGATGTTGACAGTTTGATTTAAATTGTTCACGTCACTTTATTAAGCAAGCATCTGAATATTGTTCACTGTGTAGTAAACACATGTAATGATGCAGTTTCTATAAACTTTAATGTTACCTACCACCTGGTTAATATTTCCATTTATTTTCTCACCAAAAGCGATTATTTTATGGCATGTGGCGTTTACATAGATATCAAACGAATATTCTCAAAGTAGCTTTCTCTGCTCTTGTCTTTTGAAATGTCCCATTTTTAATTATTTTCTGTAGATTAGGGCTAAAATGATTTGTCAACATTGTCGACAACATCGACAATAAAAAAATATTGTAGGCAAAATGTTCGATGCCGAATAGTCGTTTGATCTAATTTAATGTAAAACGAGATCATATTAAAGTTCGAGGAGAGGGATAAGTGCAACGAGATGTGGCAGTTCGGGGGAGAGAGAGCTACAGGCAGCTGCCCTGAATGCGTTTGTGTTTATGTTTTGTCTTTATGTTTTAATGTCTCATTAAACATTACTTAGATGCTTCGTCTGGTTCCTGCCTCCTCCTTTTCATTTAACCCTGTTCCATTGGTTCCTAAACCTTGGAAGGAGGGGGGATGCGCCGTCTTAGAGTCCTCGCCACTACCATCCACCCCAAAGGAGCAGTTGCAGCCATCAGCCGGGGGACGGAGGAGTTGCTACCGTCTGCCTGGACCTGGAGGAACAGCCACTGTCTGCGAGGGGAGGAGGAGTTCCCTGCTGGCTGCCAAAACGCAGCGGGTCGGAAGAACGGCCGCCGTCCGTGAGGGGAGGAGGGGTTCGCTGCCGACCGTCTGGAGTGGTAAAGCCACTGCCAGAGGCGGAGGAGTACCCTACCAGCCGTCGAAATGTTGAGAGGCGTACCGTCCGCCAGGGGTCGGAGGACTGACTCTGGTCCACCCGGGGAGGAGTGGCTGTTGTCCACTAGTGGGTGGAATGATCGAGGACCAGGCGATGGCGTGTCTGGGAAACCGGCGAGTACGTTTTTCAATTTCATTCTGTTCATCACACAGAGTGATCATATATCTTCAGAAGACTTGGAAAATAGTGCATGAGTAATCCTGACTTCCTTTACAGTGGTTTTATTGTTTTGTCCATATTTGAACTTGACAGAGTGGAGTCACAGTTCACTGCCATGACATTTCAAAAAGACCGTCCTCTTTTGTGTTCCACGGAAGTAAGACAGTTATTCAGGCTTTACTATTCCTTAAAATACTGTTCATTTAAGCCTTTTTATTCTTTGATTACCATTCAAACTTTAGGTGTTATATTAGAATGAGTAAAATACAGTTCACTTGTTAGTCTGGGATTCCGCCTCTGTCAGCAGCTGGAGGGGGTTTTGAGCTTCATCCAGTCAGTGTCTCCACTGTTTGAAAGAAGCTTTCATGGCAAGCAGTTCCCTACATCGCAATTATGGTCACTAGGAAGTTTTTTTTAAAAGGCATTTGGGTGGTTCGTCCAAGTCAGCAGACCAGATAGTACACATCCGAAGGCGGCCTCTTAAGCATCAATTTCGACTATGAATGACAGTGATGGTTTAGAGTGCTCTTAGATTGTAATTGGATTGGTCGAATGCCTGTTCTGATACTTCAAGGACAGTGTGGTAAGAGACACCTGCTTATTTTGACGACACAGTTTAAACCTTGATAATTAATATATGGGCAATAATCAGATACCATCTAGATACTGCTTTAACTTCTGGGCTCTCAGCCGTGGTTGCATGGCCAGTAATTCCTAAACAATTTTCTAGACACAAAGACTCCACTTACCCAGCTTCTGACAAATTATAGGATTACTGGTGACTGGCCAATGGTAACCATGGAAGTTCAAAATAGAACAATCAGACTTTTCTTATAGTGTGCATGGGTTCCCAACCTTGTTTTTGTCATATGTGTGAACAATTTAAAATAACAGAGCTGCCAAAATTACATTTTAATTTTTCATAATCGCGATTAACGCATTTACCATTAATATAGCCAGCAAAACACTGGTGGGACTAGGGTAGAACATTTGCTATGTGTCCACACAGAGTCATAACACGGATGCACACACCACAATACACACAACAGTAACGGGAAAGGAGCTCTTAACGCTATTTGTCTATAAAAGTCAAGCCCAGATGGGACTTGTGACAGAAAGCATGAACTTTGCAGCCTCTGTAAGGTGCAATTAAATTACCACAGAAGCACATCAAGTCTCAACTATCATAAAAACGCATAATGATATGCTGTCTGCAGCATGCTTACTGTGTGGAGATCAAAGCGGAGCTTGACAATGGCATTGACATGCTCACGCAAAGCATGAACACGGCTTCACAAATGCTGTAGCAAAGCGGATAGCCACAGTCTCCCGGTTGATTAATATTGAAGTACTTTCAATTAGTCAACCTCAAAGTTAGAATTTGGGAAATATTTAATGTTACTTGAATTGGTGCTATATAGTGCATTTCTATCTTTATATTGTGGAAGGCTTTGTTTAGAAAATGTCAATTAATCATTATATTGTTACACTTTTTTTTTTTTTGCTTTCTTTTCTAAAAAGGAAATAAATGCATTTTGACAAGAAAATAATTATTTATATACTTCATCTAAGTTAATCTGTTTTAATGAAGCACAAATTATTGTATCGTTCTTATACACATTGAATACATCATTCAAACATTCACAGTGTAGGTTGAAAAATGTATGTGAACCCCTAGACTTATGATGTCAACTAAAGCTAATCAGAGTCAGGAGTTGGCAAATCTGGCATCAAATGAATGAAACAAGATTGGAGGTGTGAGTTAGAGCTACTTTGACTTTTGAGATTGCTATTCACAAGAGCATCTGCTGAAGTCGACCATGCCTAGCATAAAAGAGATCTCAGAAGACCTATGATCAAGAATTATTGATTTGCATAAAGCTGGAAAGGGTTACAAAGTTATCTCAAAGAGTTTAGATATTCACCTGTCCACTGTTAGACAGATTGTCTATAAATGGAGATGATTTAGTACTGTAGCTAATCTCACTAGAAGTGGCCGTCCAGCCAAAATGTCCCAAAGGGCACACCACTGAATGATCAATTAGGTAAAAATGAACACTAGAGTGACAGCTAAAGACTTGAAGGAATCAATATAACTGGTTAACCTCTCTGTTCATGAGTCTACTATATGGAAAACATTAAACAGGTATTGTGTCTATGGCAGGACACCACAAATGAAGTCGCTGTTTTCCAACAGAAACATTGCTGCACATCTGAAGTCTGCCAAAGACCACATTATCACTCCACAATGCTACTGAGAAAATGGTTTATGGAGTGATGAAACTAAGGTTGAATTGTTTAGGAAGAACATGCAGCACTTCGTAAGGTGTAAAATGGGCCCCCGCATACCAACATGAAAACGTCATACCAGCGTTTAAGTAAAGTGGAGGGAGCATCATGATTTGGGGCTGCTTTGCTGTTTCGGGGGCCTGGACCGTTTGCCATCATCGAGGGAAAATTAATTCTCAAGTTTATCAGGATATCTTACAGGATAATGTCAGGGTGGCTGGGCAACAGCTTAAGCTGAGTAGAAGTTGGGTGATGCAGCAGGACAATGACCCTAAACATCGAAGTAGATCCACTACAGAATAGCTTAAAAAAAAAGAAAATCCACCATTTGGAGTGTCCCAGTCAGAGCCCAGACCTTAACCCAATAGAGATGCTGTTGAATGACCTTGTTCACAACAGACATCCTAAGATGAGCTGAGCTGAAGCAGATCTGTGAGGAAGAATGGTCCAAAATTCCTTCTGAACATTGTGCAGGTCTAATCCGCAGCTCCCTGAAACACTTGGTTAAGGTTATTGCTGCCAAATGAGGATTGACTCACAGTGTTGTAAGTCTATGACTTTGATGAAGACGAAATCACATTTTATGAGCATATAATGCAGCTAATTCCAAAGGGTTCACATACTTTTTCTTGCAATTGTATCTATGTTTGAGCATCTTCTTAAACTTATTTACAAATGCAGCTTCAGACAACTTTATTGGATGAAGTTCACAAAGAAGTGGTCATAACCTTATGTCCTGTTATTGTACTCCAAACATACAAGAGATGGAATGTGCTTTTAAAAAAAGAGGTGGAAAAAGATGACTTTCAGGATGTCCACTTCCTTTCGGGACAACAGGAGAATGTGTGACCAGAGAATGCCACATGTTAAAGGGATAGTTAACCCCAAAATGAAAATGCTGTCATCATTTACTCACCCCCATGTCATTTCAAACCCACCTGATTTTCTTTCTTGACAACAAAATTGTCATGTTTTGATGAACTATATCCTTTTACAAGGAACCGCTTTGGTGAAACCAAGTGTGCCGCACAAGCCCTCAAAAGTGAAGCCAAAACGTCTCCATCGCCCCCCGGTGACTGGTCCTAGTATAGGTCATAAACCCCGCCTACCCATGTTATTCAACGGGACGTGAGACCAACTAAACCATTAAATTACACTTCACATATCTTTTTTCCAAAGATAGTTTCTGTCATTTACTGTAGTTTCTATCACGTTGATGTAATTTCAAGTGTTTGTTTTCAAAATAAGTTTGTTTTTAGTTATTTGATGCTATAAAAACGGTGCTGTGACATCATGATTGACAGCTGTGATTGACAGGTTCTCTGAGCGAAGTAGTCACTGAAGCACCAACTGACTTTTTTTCGGGATCTTCGGAGGACTGAGGAGATTGGAGCTTTACATTTAATTTCTAAATTTCTATAATTAATTATTTCACACCGTCATAAGTCAAAAGTCAAAAGTGCAGGGGCGTGTGCTTGCGATTGATTCAGCGAGAGTGAGGGCGGGGCCTTGATTTCGCGGCTTTACTTCCTGCTCACTACCGCGCAGGTCTGGTCCCGAAATCGCAACTGCGCAGACTCAAGTCCCAAGATGTCAGCGCCATATCGGGACACTGGCGGCTTCAGTTCTCACCAATGGAAAAGAGCGAAGGGGCGTCGTCCATCTTTTTTTATGGGTGAAACCTACAAGCATTTGGTATAGAAACATTAAACCAGAGTTCCTTTTCCAACACCTTAATGCAAAAACAACCTAAATCATCAAGCTGCCATATTGGGAACAATAACACACCAGCAGTAGCTACGAAGCAAAATCAGGTCAGTTTTCACCGCTAGACAAACAAATATACTACCAGCCCTAAAAAACATTTACAACACAGTTAGTTAGTTGTGTTGTAATTGATAGCAGTTAGACCACCTGCATATATGTTTTGGTTAAATACCCATGATGTTGTAGAAAGTGAATGCAGGCTGTCCCAGACAGACTGCTGACTCATGATTACAAACACAAAACAAACATTAAGGCAAAGAGAATAACACTTCAAAGCTTTGCTCCACCCTTCATCTGTCTCTGCATTCTATCGTTGTGATTCATTGTGATTCAAACATAAGAACAGATCGTCCAGGTGCTCTTAAATGGCCAGGCATGCCACTTAGGGGTCGTGAGTGTGACAAAGTGCTCTGAATTCTGTTAGAGGCAGTGCCAAGACTGCCCCATCTGTGTAGCATGTGTCAAAAATGACAAGAACCAGCAGAGTCCTTGCAGCAAGGCACGCTTACAGCCAGAGTCAACAACCGGCCTGGAAGAACATAAAAGGGTTTGACTAAGATTAAAAGAGAAGAGATGCTGACGATAGAAGTGTGACTAACAACTTTCCCTCAGGTACTCTGGAAAGGCACAGACACCTTTGACTTCGATTGTGTTCGTTGTCATTACCAAACGTTGTTAGGGAATGACAGTTCTCTTTCTCCTCTGTGTTCCGAGGAAGAATAAAGTAATACAGGTTTGGAATGACATGATGCTGTGGAAATGATGACATTATTTTCATTATTGGGTGAACTATCCCGGGGTTATTTTTGCATCATATTGTAATTGCTATAAATAAATACAACCCTCGGGTTTTTAGAGCATGAACATGTCGCTTAGAGTGTTGTTTGTGAGTTCTGTGAAGCAAGAAACGATATAATGGCATTATGGCGTAGTGGACTAAAGCACATAACTGGTAATCAGAAGGTTGCTGGTTCAATCCCCAATGGCCACCATCATTGTGTCATTGAGCAAGGCACTTAACTCCAGGTTGCTCCGGGGGGATTGTCCCTGTAATAAGTGCACTGTAAGTCACTTTGGATAAAAGCATCTGATAAATGCATAAATGTAAATGTATAAAGTTGTGGTCACGTTCACTTTGCACGTGGAAATTGAGGTGAAGAATGCATGGGTGAGAAAACTACTTGTCAAGCAGCATATTTGTTTATGCTACATTTTATACTCTGGTATGTCCTATTGTTCAGTGCTGCAAATTCCATATCAAAGCTTTTAAATTCTTCACCACAGGAAGTCCATTAGGAAAAATTCCTGATCGGACAGATTTTCATTCAGATGACCCAGGTTCATACAAATAAGGCTAGTCATAGGAATGCATTTATTCTTCGACTTCAATCCCTTCAGACATGTTTTGTAAGTTTGGTTCTCTGGTGTGTGTGTGCAGCTGTGTTGTGTTTTTTGTTGTTAATAGCTCAGTGGTGGTCCGACTCTACCAAACAAGCTGTTTGAACTGTATGAACTGCTTCTCTCGTGCACTCTCATGAACATGCACAGGAGAGCAACGGTTGGTCAAGATTTCTACTAAATACCCAAATCGATTTTAGTTCTTTTCTCTCCTAATCTTATCATATGCCTTCAGAACAAGGCATGAGTCTCATGAAATAATTTATTCGACTTCTTAATGATACTTTTGCATCCTTTTGAAGCTTGAAGAGATGGTCACCATCCACTGCCATTGTATGACATCACTGAGCACCATCTTTTTGAACAACTCATTTTGGTGCATTTTTATATAAACTGTTGCATGTAATTCTAATTTACTAAATATATTTTACAAACAATGAACACAGAAGTCCGTTCTACATGCTTTGTCCCAATGTGTATGGTCTGTCCTTTTGAACTTAACTAAAAATCTGAGAATTTCACAGTCTTTCACTGCAAAACATTTATTTCTTTAATTTTTTCTTCCCCAGTAAACATATCTGCATATTCTTAAAAAGATACATTTACTTGAGAAGCAAAATTACAAATTTTGTCCTAATCTCAGAGACATTTAACCAAATTAAGTTTTGATAAAAACGTATATTTTTATAACAAGAAATCAAGTTTTTTTCTTACCCCATTTGCAAATATTTCTTTTACTTTTTTAAGCAGAAACCAACTAAATTTTATTATATTTCTCTGGAAAAAAAAAACGTAAGTATTTTTTAAAGTGTTTGTGTGTGAATATGATAAAAGGTACTCTTTATTTGTTTACATCTGTTTATTTGTTACATAGCTTCATACCCAAGGAAATTGTTTATTGACTATCTTTGTCTCAGTATGTATGCATTTGCATTAGTTATTGTGTTATTATGTGTATAACAGGAAATTATGAACCAACATCTTATGACTAATGATACCATCAGACCTACAGCAATAGTCACGCTTCAGATACGGTATACTGTAGTATTATTTACTCCTTGACATCTCAATAGTCATCACTTACCATCATACAACCATGACGCCACAATAAAAAAGGAAACAAACATAAACATACAGTACATCCTGCTCGATTCTGCATACACATTATAAATATATATTTTAACAAAAATAAAGCATCTTTACATAACTGTCTCTTACACAACACATCTTCCTATCAAAGAGATTTTCTACACAAAAACCTAGTTTTGAGATGTGCTGTAAAATACAGTAAGAGATTTACAATGATGTGAGATTTAAGAAAACCATGCTGATGAATAGGGTGAGGGTCTCCTATTGAGACAGAGGGTGAGAAAGAGAGAGACTGCATACATAAATACTTTATTCTGGCATAATTACTGCATTACACTTTGTCTTCTGTTTACTCAAGTCTTTCTTTGTTAATGGACAGGCGGTTTCAGCTCTTCAGAAGGACAAAATGATCTAGAGGCACGTTGGAAATAACAATATAAATGCTCTGGACCCAAGAGGACAAAGGTATGGATGTAGAACAACAGAAAAAAAGCATCTTCCATTTAGCAAGGTTATATGACAACACATTTGAGCTTGCCCAAACATCCCTTTACATGTTCTTCCTCGTTTTGAATGACTGGAGCCCCGCGAGATAGCCAAGTCCATTCCTCACAGGCATCTATAGTCTTTCTTGAGTGCTTCCAAGCCCAAGTGTGTGAAGTTTATATTCTCTACAAACTTAGTGTTCTCCAAAAGGCTTTCTCGTCATCTTTGACCTTTACGAGAATCGTATATATGAACAACAGAGAAACGAAGCAAACATCTTCCATTTCAGTTTTGCTTCCGCCCAGTGTACGACCACTTAATAATTAACTGAATTCCAATCTTGTTTGTCTTCAGTGTTTGACAGAGCACTTCCAAGGAGTAAAAAGCACCTTCGGCTTTGAGATTGTATGAAGTCCCTCTGGATACAGTATCTTTATTCTTTTTTTTTTTTTAACAGCAATGGGTCAGTAGGGTCGGAGTTCAGAGGTCAAAGTCCCAGTGCTGCTGGAGCACTACCTAACCACTGTTGTCCTTCAATGGCTTGTTTATTGTGGTTTCACCTCATGTCCACTAGAGGGAGAAAACAATAATACACGTTAGTTAACAAGCAATCCAAATCACATGTCTGTGGAATTTGGTGCCATTTCTGTAATGTGATTGTGATGACTTCTTTAGTTAGACATGCTATTTGTTTTTGAGTTACACATATCCACTGCACGGTGATTTTAATGTTTATTATTAGGCATAGAGTGAACACTAAAGAAAGAAAGGAAGAATATGTGAAAGAAACAATCTTTGTGATCAATTTCACCAAACCATTATTCCACATGTATTTTCATTTCCTGTCCACATATACTCAAAATTATGGCAAACACACGCTCTAGTCCAAAGTCTAGTGAGCTGTGTTCCTACACGGCATTTTAAGGCATCATAAGGCATCATAAGAGCACTCCTAATGCAAAGGCTGTTCCAAAAGGTAGGGAGCAACCTTATGCTGGCTTCTAAGATATTTAATTTTGGCCCAATTTTAAGGAAGCAAAATGGCAAATCAAGCTGACAGATAAATCGGTGTGCTATGTATAATGATGATGCCTTGAAAAATGGTACAGTAGCTTCTTTTGTAGGCTTATGCACTGTAGATGGCATGGCAGATCACGAGGGTTTGGAACAGAGCTAAACGAGAAACCTGGTGGAAACATTTTGACTTTGTGAATTGTAGGTAGCAGACAGACATTCCCGTGACACATGCAGCAAAGCGACAACACAGCACAGTGCAAACATCTCTCTCATTCAGTGTGGCGTGATTCTGATTGGAAGACTCTCTCTTTCTGCCACTTTCCTACCTGCAGGATATTTTGGTCCGCTGAGGGATAGGAAATGTTTGCCTTTTATTGAATATCCTTGTTGATCTGTGCTGCCACTGCTTGCTTTCTGCGTTTCCGTTTTTTACCATTTTTAACTTTGCGTGGGCCTGGAAACACAACTTTGGGGAAGGGTGCAAGCAGATGATGGGCAAAGTGTGGTTCAGTGGAGACAGACAGAAAGACAGATAGATAGACAGACAGATAGATAGATAGATGAAAAGACAGACAGACAGACAAACAGACAGATTAACAGACAGACAGATAGATGAACAGACAGACAGATAGATAGATGAACAGACAGACAGACAGATAGATGAACAGACAGACAGACAGATAGATAGACAGATGAACAGACAGACAGAACCTGAAGAAGTAACTTCAGATAAACTTTCACATATTTTATCATTCGATTTCATTCTAACACACTCAAACAAAGAGCAACATGCCTGTGGTCTCTCTTATCCTCCCAATTGCATCATTGCTCCAACATGGACAACGGAGTAAAACATGAGCTCACACAAGCATTGACGTTTGGCAATAGCAGACTGGCCAACAGGTGTGTTTATCATTGCTGACAGCACAATGCCACAGGGTGCACACTCCATAGCCAAATATTCATTCAAACATCAGGCCATTCTGTTTGTGAGTGAGAGATATTTACCTGTGTCTGCTTCCACATGCTCCATGACGTGATGATGTGACGTGCACACACATTCCAGGTGGTCTTCTAACCTGACGAGCACCTCCTTCAACTTTGCTTTCTTACGTGATGCAAATTCTACCTTTGCCACCTAGAGAGAGAGAGAGAGAGAGAGAGAGAGAGAGAGAGAGAGAGAGAGAGATCAGGTTAGTAAAGGGGTCTCATTCTCTTAGTGTTGGTCAGTGCAGTCAGACAAATGGGGACTGCAAATATTTTCTTTGAACATCCTGTATTCCCTCTGCCATACACAATATAAGGGGCCATTCACATTGAAAACGTTCCTGCACTGTTTTAAATTGCTTTTCCATGTAAACGTACACTAGAGGGATATGTTCATTTTTAAGATGCCTAAACAAGTTAAAAGAACTTCAATTACAAAAACATGCCTTGCGACACTTGCAATCTGTCGCATTTATTGCATTGAATCTAGCTTTTCTTTTTTTTACTGCAAGAATGCATTTGAAAGGCCCCATAGAGATTATGCAAATTGTATTCCTTCATTACACACAAAAAGTGCCAATTAAGTATTTTAGGAGTAATACCATCTTTTTCGTCATGTACCATGGTAATACTGTGCTTTTTAGATACGTACCATAATAATGCGGATCACCATGAAGTACCATGTAAATATTATGGAACATGAATATTGTAATGTTCAGTACTGTGGTATATTTCGCAGCATGGTATTACCATATGATACCATGGCTGTGGAACAACCACTATATTTTCTTGTAAGGGGTAATATTCAATATGTGTTTTAGCATCATAGATTCTTAATTTTCTTAATGTTAGGGTACCACATGCTCAGTTTGCTCAACTAACTAGCTAACACTGCCAACTTTTTATTCATATGCAACAATGGAAAACTCAGCAGAACAATTTCTGGGCCATAAGCCCAAAACAGTTACATGTTCCACAGTTAACGCCCCACTGCACCAAACTAAACTCAAAATAACTATAGAGCCGTATACAGGGGTTGACTCACATCTAATTGTGCTAATTTTAATGCTATGCAGGCATCTATATTCCCCTTTACTCTGTGAAGTCAATGCTGATATAAGTGGGTCTTTTAAGCAGGGAAATAAAGATTTCACTTTGTAAAAGTTTGGTTTTGTTGGTTGGGATAAAGAATGTTTCTTTACTGGGGTAAGGAACTGTACCACTTCTAAAAGAAGAAGCATCCCCTCTCTAAATCTTTTGGAGGGTCGGGTGAGTGCCAGGTTAGAAGCAAACCATTTATGAAAACATTTCTTTACCATCCAGGATGGAAAAGGCAATGGTGGTTTTAATGAAGGAGTATCATCTGGTTAGGCACTTAGTTTGGGGTGGACTTTGGGTAATTGGGTTTTATTTAACTATTTACCACTGGTTACTCTAATCTGCTGAAGTTAATTTACTTTAGTCAGCAGCTTCAGTTCTGGTTAAGGCTGGAAAGAGTTAAAGATTCCAGTAGCAACAATGGATGAGATTGGTTAACTGGGATCAATTGGGATGGGTTAAGGCTTTTGCAACTTCAAGGAAAAGAAGGAAAAGGGAGAGTTTGGTGGCGGCATTTCTTCCATTTTAGTTGAAGAATTAGAAAGGACAAGGTCTCTGCTTTTTTGCAATGGAAACTGTCTGGCTGCATCTATTACTGCACTGA
Source organism: Xyrauchen texanus (assembly GCF_025860055.1). Taxonomy (NCBI): domain Eukaryota; kingdom Metazoa; phylum Chordata; class Actinopteri; order Cypriniformes; family Catostomidae; genus Xyrauchen; species Xyrauchen texanus. The sequence continues at coordinate 42,171,060 of NC_068287.1, forward strand.
AATGACCTGAACTGCCTTTATACACTCTTGTGAATTAACAACACAGATTAATATAGGCACTTTGTTCACTTTCGGCTTCTACCAGTTCTAGATGAATGTTTAGTGCTATGACACTGATACAACAGAAACTTTCTCTTGCACTCACAAATCAAAGCACGCAATTTGGATCTGTCACACCCTTCAAATCCAAACTAAAACAGAATCACATTATCCAGTGCATCATTCAAAGAGAGCAAATAAAAACCTCTTTGTCTATGGTACAAGTGCAAATATTGGTTAACATTATGGAACATATGATGAAACACTAATTCGGAAACTTCCACAAAAATATATGCAAACGTACACAATGCGATTATGCATGTGGGGAGAAAGTGGGAGGCTAGTTGAGGCTCGGAGTTACTGTTACTGGTTTCTACCCCTGTCCCACTGTCTGCCGCCCACCTCTCCCTCCACTTGGACATTCTTGCGCTTGGTTATATTTACAGAGCCAAGTCTAAAACAGCCCTTGGCGTGTAAGAATGTTCTGTGACCGAGGATGAAGGGTGAGAAAGACTCAGAGGGGCTTGCAAAGTGTCGGGGGTGGGTAAGGGGTTCAGGAAAGGGTCACAATATGAAAGAAGAGCCCTAGGACCCCTTCGCACCCTACTTTTCTGCCCCCACTCTAATATTTCTATTCAAATTCAATTTAATCATCAGCTCTGTTGCAGTCTAGCGTGAACACGTCAGGACTTCACACATAAACTTACCCACATATTCAAATGGGATTTCTAAAAAGCCCCATACTCCTTAGGAGGCCCAGCAAGTGCTATTTATAAACTACCATGCTTTACAGTGTACCGAAAGCCCTGCAAAATCTCAGCACAGGGCACTAATGGTATGACATCTGAGCCAATCTCAGCACCCCATAACAGAGAGAGCAAGAGCCTGATTCTAGAAATCCACCCCAACCCCCTCTGACTCGCCTTGCGCTCTTTAAGGACTATTGTCCAGGTTTGGGATAATTGGCATTGGGATTTCCCCACAAGAAAGGCTGAAAAAGAAAGGGTGAGAGAATGAACAGGCATCAGGAACATTCAAGACAAAAACTGAGAGGTGCATCATGGGTAATTAACATGTGGACAAAAGAAAATGAATATGCGGCACAGGAGACGGAGTTTTGCTGCACATCTGTCAGTGGGTAAATTTGACCACAAAACGATGCTGAAAGAGTGGGGGTTCCGGGAGCAAAACGCAGGGCCCAACGGTGACCAGACGACTGGTGGGGTAACCCTAAAGAAAGAAGTGTATGGGGAACAAGCATTCTTATTCAGTGTGTGACAAAGAGAGGCCTGAACAGCTCAGGATCTTTTAAACTCTGACAAGAACGAGTGATTCTGGGAGGGGGAGAAATAAGGGAGACCTGAATGTCTAGAGTTACAGAAAGCGCATGGGTGAAATCGTTGTCGTAAAACACACGTACTTCCATACTGGCACTCAGACAATCACTGAGATAAGTAGCAAAAGTTGATCTAATCTGTGCCTTATCTGTCATAGCCCTTTTAAAAACGTCCCTTAATGCCAGCAGAGAGCTTAGAGCTGAAAAGATAGAAAGAACACAAAATTATAGATATGATGGCAATTACACTCCACCACATATAGACAAACAAACAAGAAAGAGAATAAGAGGGAAGGAGTGAAATCATAGTTTCCTGGCATTTCAAGGCATTTTCTGGATATGTAACATCAATAGAGGGGTGAAAATCAACATCTCATTTGCATTTATGCATTTGTCAGACGCTTTTATCCAAAGCGACTTACTGTGCACTTCTTACAGGGACAATCCCCCCGGAGCAACCTGGAGTTAAGTGCCTTGCTCAAGGACACAATGGTGGTGACTGTGAGCAACCTTCTGCTTACCAGTTCTGTACTTTAGCTCACTACGCCAACACCATACCACAAATTAAGTTAAACCGAATGCAGACTGAGGTTAACACACTGCCTATCCAAATTTCAAAATCTTTAAAAGGCTTCATTAAGTGTATTGCAATACTTGGAGCAAAGAACTGGAGTTCTAACGAAAGACCTGCTGTATGTAATGACGCATATAAATGGCTGCTTACCACTGTGACAATTCATCCAGCATCCCTTGACCAAGCTAAAGTAAGGTAGATTAGTACAGAACTTGACCTTCTGTACAGCTCTAGTTATTCTTGAAACCCGGCAGTGCGATACTCAGATATTGTTGGCCTTTGCATGAAAAATTGCTTGTTATGTTCCTTATTTGTAAAGGCCCGAGTATACTTCATTTTTCTGTGTTCCGGATTGGATCACACCTGGTCGCTCGCGTTGCCTTTCAAAGTGTATTTTTTGGACCGCGAGCGAATACGAATGTGTTCGACGCATGTACGGTACGACTGCTTTGTGATGCTCTTTTTGTACAGTCGACACAGCAGGCACATGCAGATAGTCCACGCAGACTATGCCATAGCCACGGTAAGTAGGGGTGCTGAGACTATGCCATAGCCACGGTAAGTAGGGGTGCTGAGACTATGCCATAGCCACGGTAAGTAGGGGTGCTGAGACTATGCCATAGCCACGGTAAGTAGGGGTGCTGAGACTATGCCATAGCCATGGTAAGTAGGGGTGCTGAGGGTGCTGCAGCACCCCTACTTACCATGGCTATGGCATAGTCTGCGGGGACCGTCTGCATTCTAGCTTTAAGTAATGACCAAAACGTTAAGGGTTTTTTACATTTCATCAATGATTACGAAGACAAGAAAAATACGATTACATTTACGCATTTGGCAGACGCTTTTATCCAAAGTGACTTACAGTGCACATATTACAGGGACAATTCCCCCCGGCGCAACCTGGAGTTAAGTGCCTTGCTCAAGGACACAATGGTGGTGGCTGTGGGGATTGAACCAACAACCTTCTGATTAACAGTTATGTGCTTTAGCCCACTACGCCACCACCACTCCAGATTGAGCTGATCACCAATCAACGGTCGAAATATTTATAACAGCCCCTAAAACAATTAACAACATTGTCTGTTAACAACCATAACTTCTAAAAAAAACGTAATGCTAATAGTAGCTAATACTTTAATATACTCTTTATATGCTGCTATTTCAGGAGCTCAAGTTTTCACAAGGGCAGTGGTCCCCATCCCCGCCTGCTGTTACTGGAAAACATAAAAGCACTGTTGACTCTGATCTCTATTTTATTACTGGCTTAATAACTTTAAAAGCTTCAAGCACCATTTCCATAAGAAACACTTAAAGGCTATGTTGTTTTAATTTGTTAAAAGTGTTTTCAATGGTATATTTATTTTACCGTGGAACCACTGTTCTAAATGACTAATTTAATTGTGCACTATTTTTATTTACTTTCAATAATTAATGAAATAGTAAAGCCGAGACTAATGCTGGCCTAACAGACAGCAAGCCAAGTGGTATCCAAGGTTAAGCAAAGACATGGGGTAATCCTATTTCTCACCTCGTTCTGTTTGTGCACATCTTATTTGAGAGATCCTTTGATGTGTATTTATAGACTATATCCCTTTGTCAGTTATATCCCTTTGTCAACTTCATAGACAGATGGAAGTAAAACCAGATATGCAAGACACTGTTAACACAGCTTGCTGTGAATGTATCCCTGAACAACACAACTAATTCACTATGTCAACTGCATCAGCCTTTCCACTCTGATACAATAGGCTCTTTAGCAAGACTTTGCCTCTATAGTTACATTTTTTATATTAACACCACTTTAATTCAATTCTAGCTCTATTTGATTTTCCTCTGTTTGCGTCAGAGCAGAGGCCCGTGTCCTCTCTCGCCGGGTCATTTGAGGCTCTTTAACGGCCAAAATCAACATTCTTAAAACACCTCATGCCTCTGGTGCTAATGTAAACCAGGTCTCATTTCCCTTCATACTAACTTCTAAAGCAGAAATCCAAATTTGGCTCATCCAAACACATAAACACTTGCCTTTTACGCCACATCACATGCTTACACCCGAGTGGAATCATTTTAATAGCTCTCGCAAACATTCCTAATCAGGAATATCCTCAGTTAGTCTCTTCATTAGGAATGAACAGCGGTGTGCCAGATTTAGTAACTTTAGCGGTCCGATTAACCAGCGATGAAAATAAAATAAACGACACTCGCACGCTCTCAGCTGCCAGTGACGGACCTATCGAGAAGTTCCTACTTCAAGGAAACCACTAATGCCTTGTTTCATGCAGAGGAAATGGAAAACGTTTGCTCAGGTTGAGTTAAGGTACACACCTGGTCCCGATATGGAGATAAAGATATGACACCTCAAATCCTCAGAGCAAACCACATAAAACCTTCGCAGACACTTAATGTCATTCACTTCTGATTTAGTGTATTAAGTTTGAAAATATATTTAAAATAAACCATAAAGTGATTAAAAGTACTTATCTCATGGCATTTACTGTGTAGGTTTGGATTAAAAAATATCAGCTATTTTTATGGGCCATATTATACACTTTTGTCACAGTTTCTTGAACCAAAAGCAGTCTAAATACATTTTTAAATGACCCCTTTCCTCCGAGTAAATATGTTGTTTTTGCTTCTGTACCTTTAAGACTTCTGTATGTAAATGATCTTTATGATTGGCTTACCTTTTCAAATGTGATATGAGTAATAACAGCCCACCAAGGGGCTGAATACTGACTAAGCATTGATAAATGTGGATGATCATGTGTTCTTGTGCTTATGGTTGTAACTTCAATACGTTTTTGCAGCTTGTCTGGGTGGACTGGGAGGGAGCCTTGCATTGTGAACATTAGATGATATCTACATAATACATCAAACTCTTATTTCAAAAGAGCAAGGAAAATTGAGTTCAACCCCTTTCAACTCTCTTTACAATGTGGCATTACAGTCTATCGTAGATACTGGATGAATTGTAAAATAGAGTCTATTTTGTGTTTGTTTTTCTCACACACTGCAGGTCAGATAAGAGTCTCCTCACTGTAAAATCAGGTTTATTCTGTCTAGGGTCCAACTCCTTTCCCCACCCCCAGCACTCTACTGCAGCACCTGTTGTAGTAATGTGTGATTATGTTTGCATGCAAGTGTGTGTGTGTGTGTGTGTGAGCATGGCACATAACCAGACACCCACTGCAGCATAGCAGTTCAGGGAAAACCATCAGTAATGTATAGCAGTATGACAGCAAAGAAAGAGCAAGAGTGAAAGGGGACATAAGGTGAAACTGAGACAGACCACACATTGAAAAAGAATGGGAGAAATTGCCACGCTAATTATCGCTCCCGTAGCAATGGAGGCTAATCTTTTTCAGTCGCCAGGATGAGCATGCACACCAAGTCATAACACATTTTTCTAAGTTTCCAGCTTTTTGTCATTTCCATCCACTCTGAAAGCAAAAATGCTGCTTTTTACTATGAATCTTGCCATCTGCAGTCTCCTTGATTACACTTTCTCGCTCTTGACGCATGTGCAGAGTACATCTAGATTTACACTCACAGAGCACTTTATTGGGAACAACTGTACACCTACTTATTCATGCGATTATCTAATCAGGCAATCGTGTGGCAGCAGTGCAATGCATAAAATCATCCTGATACGGGTCAGGAGCTTCAGTTAATGTTCATATCAACCATCAGAATGGGGAAAAAGTGATCTAAGTGATTTTGATGGTGGCTTGAGTATTTCTTTAACTGCTGATCTCCTCGGACTGTCTCTAGAGTTTACTCAGAATGGTGCCAAAACATCCAGTGAGCGGCAGTTCTGTGGATGGAAATGCCTTGTTGATGAGAGAGGTCAACGGAGAATGGACAGACTGGTTCTAGCTGACAGAAAGACCACAGAATCTCAGGTAACAATTCTGTATAATTGTAGTGAGCAGAATAACATCTCAGAATGCACAACACATCGAAACTTGAGGCGGATGGGCTACAACAGCAGAAGACTACGTCAGGCACTTTATTAGTACCATAGTGTTCCTAATAAGTGCTCAGTGTGTGTACAGTGCAAAAGTAGTTACATTGTGTTCTGTTTCTCATCCAAAACAGATCATATTACTTCAGCAGACATAGCTTACACCACTCGAGTCGTATGGATCACATTTATGCTACCTTTATGTCCTTTTTGGAGCTTGAAAGTTTTGGACCCCATTCACTTGCATTGTATGGAGAAACACACATCATGTTTCCATAAAAAAAATTATGTTTGTATTCCGCAGAAGGAAGAAAGTCATACGAGTTTGAGATGGCATGAGGGTGAGTAAATTATGAGAATGATCATTTCAGGGTCATCTAGTCATTTAACATTTAAATAGGAGCTCTACTTGCATGAGTAGAAAATAACTGTCCTGGGCCGCTGCCAAGATGGCCAGCAAGTGGACAGAATCCATCAGAGGAATATGCAATGTGTGTAATAACAAGGAAGAGCAGCCATTAACTCCTGTTTCATTTTACATAACAGCTCAATCACTACAATGACAGACAGAGAGAGAGAGAGAGAGAGAGAGAGAGAGAGAGAGAGAGAGAGAGAGAGAGAGAGAGAGAGAGAAGTAGATGGGTTGACTAAATGCCAGAGAAAACATTAAAGAAAGATAAAAGTACAAGGACATGAGTCAAGGTGGAGAAAGATTAGAAGACTGTTAGAAGTTGAAACATAAACAGACAGACAGATAGATAGATACATAGACAGACAGACAGACAGACAGACAGACAGACAGACAGACAGACAGACAGATAGACAGATAGATAGATAGATAGATAGATAGATAGATAGATAGATAGATAGATGACAGACAGGTAGATAGACAGACAGACATTTAGACAGGTAGATAGACAGACAGACATTTAGACAGGTAGATAGACAGACAGATATTTAGACAGGTAGATAGACAGACAGATATTTAGACAAGTATAGATAGACAGACAGATATTTAGACAAGTAGATAGACAGACAGACAGACAGGTAGATAGAGACAGACAGACAGGTAGATAGACAGACAGATATTTAGACAAGTATAGATAGACAGACAGGGAGACAGACAGATATTTGGACAGGTAGATAGACAGACAGATATTTAGACAAGTATAGATAGACAGACAGATATTTAGACAAGTAGATAGACAGACAGACAGACAGGTAGATAGAGACAGACAGACAGGTAGATAGACAGACAGATATTTAGACAGGTAGATAGAGACAGACAGACCGGTAGATAGAGATAGACAGACAGGTAGATAGACAGACAGATATTTAGACAGGTAGATAGAGACAGATAGACAGATAGACAGATAGATTAGATTGATATTATTCAAGTTAAAATAGTTTTTTAATAGGACTGAATCAATCTGATTTGCACTAATGGAAGTAATTTTAGACAGACAGACAGACAGACAGACAGAGAGTGTGTGTGTGAGAAAGTGTTGGTATTCTCATTATTCGGTGTTATGTTCCACACCCAGCAGTGTCTCCTTTGAGACGAGCTTATCACTGCAATGAACCAAAGTACAGCAGAGATCTGGTCAAACACACACACACACATGCGCACACACACGTTCCCTGTGCATTGAGACCTATTTACAGTCTATCTTTTTTATATCTCGCCTCTGAACAGCAGTAGCCTGTGCAGGTCTGCTCCTTTTTTAGGATGAGAAGGGAAAACCGAGAGAAGGGTAAATAAATCTCTGAAGAGTATTTGCTCAAATATATAACCTCACAGCTGGAAAGAAACACATAATATATTCTGGGCTCATCCCTGTACTCTGTGTTGGAAAAACATACAAGACTAACACTTTTTATTCATTTTATGCAGAAAAAAATTAGATAGAGCTGAATGGGATGAACTGAACAGCCATTCAGAAAAAATTAAACAAACAAATAAATAATAAATTAATAAAGTGCTCTATGGTTCCTCCAGGCATCTACAGTATGTCAGAAGCACCATAGTAAAGACTAAGAAAGTATAGAGTATATATACATTTTCCAGAGCAATCCCAGCAGCAGCTCTTAATGTAAACAAGACAGCTAAACATTGACCTATAGTAAATAAGATGAGCAAATAGAGTCGTCTGCCTTTTGTCAGTACAAAAGAATAAGCAATGTGTTTGTGCAGAATATAGTAAAGTGAAGTGTGTGCCGATACAATCACTGTTCATACTACCCATGATTTGTGTGTCAGTAGATGAAAATGATTAATAATACTCACATTCTATATCATTTTACAAGTGTAAATCCAAATCATGACATTCAACAGGGATTAATTCATTAAGGGATTAACTGTTAATGCACAAAAAACATAAATCCATATTTCTATTCTTCTAATTCATTGCATACAGTCCATCATCACTATCAATGTCTTATGAATGTGCTTTCTTTGTTTATATCGCTTGTGCTTGACAGGGAATGGACTATATAATAGGACCTCAGAATTAAATTGCACTTGACCCAGCCCATTAGTGCATTGTGCACGTAATTTCACCAAACCCACTTGGGCCTAGACTTATTGCATGCTTGCACGAAAATATCAAAACTTCCTGGCCATGCCCACAGACTTTGCATGTATGACTTAAGGATATTGCTGCACTTAGCGCTAGCTTTCTTAAAATAGGGCCCATACACAATTCGTTTGAGAGTGTAGGGATCAATCAAGAGACTGTCTGTATTGCGTCATTCGCAGTGCATCATGGGAGAGGGCGGTCACTGCTTTTGCTGCACTTTGTTTGCCGTGATTCTCTGATTGGTGGATCGTAGCTCTATGGCAACATAGATAATGTTGTTCCAAACCAGGAATTCCTCTATTAAACTTTTTTTTTTTTAAAGACTTATGGCTTCAGTAGAAGCACATACAATCAATTAACAACTTTGGAACTCATGGCAGGTCTGTATTTAAAGCTTTATAAATCATTTCGCCTATGGAGAAAATGTATGTGATTTTTACTTGCGGAACCTTAATGGTGGCACTCCATTGCAATATGCTCTACGGTATGTAGTTAGCGGTATGCTCGTATACCATTTCGAATACATAGATTATCTTTGTCAAGTAGGTGTGACTGTAAAAGAGTGTGGCTATGAACGACTGTGATAACAACGTGGCTGTGCCGTTAGATCAGTGTAGTGCTGAAGTGGCCGTTGCTTTGGATGGATGTGACATAGATGTCTATAACACTGCTAGTGCATCACCGTGGGCTCGATTTTCAACTCCAGTAGGATGGCTGGAGTTTTTCCAGATATATGTCTGCATGTATACCATGTAACCCACAGTATCCACTAGGACTAGGTCATTTTTAGTTGACCAAATGTGTCAAATACAGAATATCATTATTCAATTGGTCTGAAATGTTTAAAGAAATGTCCTGGTTACTATCGGAGATGAATTCTTGGCTCTTACCTATATTCTCAGCCTATATATTTGGCTGAATGCTTACAAATATTGGCATATTTGATAGTTTACTGTACATATGGACACAATGACACAATAGATAGTGTAAATACTGCGGTATCATCTCTGTGCGAGAGTAATGGCATCTTTTTAATGACATTTCTGGAACATAACATCGATGGAGACATCCTACCTTAACTGTGCGGTGGTGTTTTTTGGAGGGGTGACAGCGCATGTTGCTGGTGTTACAGCAGCCTGTGCAGCGTTTCACCTCCACACACGAAGGCCATATTAGGAAGTTTGCAGCGGTGGGATCCACTTGACTGCGAGGGATCTCGTAGATCACTGTCCGTATCTTGCACATGGCAGGCAATGCCTCCTCTACTGGACACAATAAATGAGGGAGTGTCATTATGCATGAAATAAATGAATAAATTACAATGAATTAAAGACAAAGAATCCTTAATTACTTAGCTAAAGATACAAATCAAAAAGGTGAAGTGCGTCACTAGCATCACCAAACAGAATTGCAAAAATAATTACTACTTACGAACCATTTTCCCACCCCAGATAGGCAAACAGATAGTCCCACCCCAACTCGCGCCATTAGACGAGCCAATGTTTCAATGATAGGGTACCATGTTTTTTTTGGGGGATATTTACCATGATAGCATCATGTAAATTCTTTGAAGTAGCTTGCAAAACCATGGTAATTATGGAGTACCTTGGCATTACCATTTGATACGTCACATGGTACTGCCACAGTACTTTATGTATGAGTTTATTTTGGGTTATATAATCGAAGCAAGACAAAACTGCCTCTTTGTTCATGAGCTTCTCTTTAGCTGATGCCAATAAAAAGACTCCTTACAACTGCATGAGTGGCAAATATTAAAGAGGGTTTTAAATATCTGTGAGGCTCCATATTTACTTAGCCAAAAATAAGAGAGACCACAGCGGTGAGATAGCTGTTCGATCCCGAGGTTTAGACGCTTTGAGAGCAACAGTTGTAACAAAAATGGCTCACAGCTATTCTGAGCCCTGAACAGTTTTCTGTGTGTGCCCGAGTGATTGGGAGGTACAGATGGGCCAAAATATCCCAACACACACACACACACACAGTGATTGAAAGGGAAAGGAAGAGCGAATGTCAGTGCACTCAGTGTGCCAGTCTGAACTATGTTGAATTCAACGAGTTGTGACATGAACTCTGAATGTTTGGAATTTCCTGGCTCGGATACGTTTGTGACCTCGAATGTACCACCAATCAAAATACTCTCATGTATAATCAAATAAAGAAACACCCTCCAGTCATTGTGATTTCCTAAATAAAACTGACGTCTCTGCTTTTTAAGCAGTCAATATTGGATTCGCACCAACCTGTCGTTTATTTAACATAACATTTGTACTATACTGCTATTTTGTGAGTTGAAGGGTTTGTATGGGCATACAATATGTACGCTATCAGAGCTGATGTTATGTACTGTATACAGCATTTTGACGGTTCACAACTGACCTGCCAATGAAATGCTTGGGTTCATTACAAGTTAAGCTCGATCGACAGCATTTGTGTCTGTTGATTACCACAAAAACAAAAACATAAATTCAGCTCTGCCCTCCTTTTCTAGAACAGGTTACAGTGAGGCACTTACAATGGAAGTGCCACGTTTTGGCCATTAACAAGCAACATGGCATATTAATACAGAGTTCATCTGATGTGCGGTCACAGGTTTGTATGGCCATTTATTTACAACGGCCACAAACATGTGCCATCCAATCAGATTTAATAGACGGAACTATCCGTTTTAGATCATTATAAAAATAGCAAGTCTTACCAATGCTCCTTTTCCGTCTGTGGGACAGCTGGTGACTCTTCAGATCCGAGGAGTCTGTCTGATACTGGTGATGGTTCTTCTGATGGTGTCTCTGTTTGACCTCCTCAATCACCTCATTTCCAGGACCTCATCAAAACACAGGTTCTCCATGTTACTTTCATGTGACATAGCAAAAAGATAGAAATCACGTTTTCCCCTTTAAAGCCAACATGCCACAATGAGGCTATTCAATGGATGCCCTGCAGCCTATAGTGGCGAAATTACATGGCTGCTGAATGGCTACACCAAAGCATGAAATAATTTCCTTCTGCAGAAGTATGCAGAAACTCATTTCTTGACAAACAATGGTGGCTTTATAAACTAGCTTAATTGGAAATTCTCCATGATGGATTTCTGGAGGAACTATGTCATATTGGGCCTGGATATGCTTGCCAAGATTGTATTTATGTCTTATGTACAACTGACATGCACAGAGAACAAATATGAACTTCTGACAACTCCTAGATTTTGTCACTGGCGCGATTGAGTAAGAAAACCATTTTGCACTGTGTAAAGATGAGGAAAGAGACCAAAAAGACCCAATCAGTTTAATTATTATGTTTACAGCACTGTCTTTGTAGTACAGTTTAAACAATTCATGGTTGAAGTGTATCCCATCCATTATCCAAATATAACACGCGTTCCATGTGAATTTCATTGAAGTCCAAAATCAAGGGAAGTCCATTTCAAAGTTGTCTATGCATCTTGCCATAAATGTACATCGAAGGGAAGACGAAAATCGTTAGAGATTGCTTACAAAATTTCACACTTTCCTCAACAAGCCACACAAATGGAGGAATCATTCATGTTTATAACACAAGCGACATATGAGTTAAGCACCTTAGTGTAAGGGGGGTTGCTCAAATCAACCCTAAAGATAAAGTACACTTCGGTTTTCCGCATTCAGGTTCGTCTAGTGCACAGTGCACGTGACGCACATTTCGTCATTAACACAATATGCGTGAACTGTCCGCATGCACCCCAGTTTTTCAAAACAGTCTTTTGACTGTACTAAAGAGAATCAGAAAGTAGTCATAGTGTGCATGCATTGAATACATCCTTACAGGTTCGCAGAGAAAAGAGTATACTTTGAAAGGCTAGATTGCGAGGCGTATACCCTAGCCTCAAGTATTAGCAATGCTAATACTGTCTGCCTTAGCAAGTATTAGTATTAAGTGACTTATCAAGATAAATAAAGTATATGATTAATTAATTCAAGAGAGATAAAATACTGAAGGAAATCAGTTACAACAACTATTACAATCTGACATTGTTCTATGAGATATTTTAGTTCTGTTAAGTTTAACCAGGCAGTTAAACATCAAACTATATCACACTTGCCAGAAGTTCTGACCCCAGTGCTGAACGATGAGGGTGGGTCCTTCAGCAATGCAGAGAGAGAGAGAGAGAGAGAGGAGAGAGAGAGAGAGAGAGAGAGAGCACCCAAGCACACCCTCTGATTTTCAAAGACTGCATGACCACACACAGTTCTGAAGCAGGAAACACAAGTGACATGTAAACAAAAGTCCTACTCTGTTTTATGTCTGTAGCTCATCTCATCTTTCCCACCAAACGGAAAGCCTTTGTTTTTAAGTTGTTTTTCAGACTCAGTCAAAGATGAAGCATTGACCCACAGAGAGAGAGAGAGAGAAAAAGAGAGAGTTTGATCCTGCGAAACACACCTTATCTCATGTTCAGATCAAAACTCAACTCATGTCATTATGTCAAACTTAGGAACTTTGTTCTCACAAACTCAACACAAAATTATTATCTGGAAATTGAGCTACTGTCAAAGTGCACTTAAAGGTATAGTTCACCCGAAACCCTTTTGTGAACATTAACTCGCCCTCAATTCATTCCAAACTTGTGTGTGCAACCACAAATGTGATTTTTAGGCCTTCTTTTTCTCTCAGTTTTGGCCTTCCGTCCACACTGAGATGGCGTTTTTCGAAAACTGAGCTTTTTGAAAACATTATGATGTATTTGTTGTCATGTGACGCAGTCATGTGATCTATCCAACCAAAACAATCAAGATGGCGGCCCGTGTTATGGCGGCGCTATTGTACTTGATACTCACTTTGATAGCGTTGTTAAAAAATAAATGTTACTTTGTACAACCATCACATTGGGTTCCTTCAAAGGCGAAGGGAAGTTTACTCGGAATTGGTGTCTGGCGACGGAACACGAGGATTCAGACCGTACATGCAACGGGGATTTTCCGCATGCGCAGTAACTCGTGTGGACGAGCAACTTTTGGAAAAACTTGAAAATGCTAGTGTTGACGCAAACAACAATGCCATTTTCAAATGTATCCGGATGAACGTAGGTGCAGCCTTAGAGCTGCGGCAAAAGGCCAGATTGGGATTTGGAATATAGCACATGAAACGTATGGACAACCTTTATGGTGCTTAGTGTTTTTTTGTCCTTTTTTGGAGATCGATGGCCTCTGGTCACTATGATAGTGGCCGAATTATATCTACATGTGGAGATAAGGGTGGCCATTGGCTATATAATACATACACATGCAGAGTATCTTTAGCTTATTTTCTGATAAAAATATCTAAAAGACAAGACAAAATTATTTAAGAAGCAGAATGACATATTCCGTTTTGTTTTCAGAGAAATAGAGCAAGATTTGGTGCTGTTTATGCTATACAGTATGCTTTCATTCATTGGAAAAAAGCAGCTGTAAATATTCTGCGAAATGAGTACTGTAAATGATGATAGATTTATAATTTTTGGGTAAACTATTCTTTTAAACCCATTGCTCACTTTGAAACAGACACATTTTCATTAAATATTATTTGGCAGGTGATTTTCATCCACATTACCTTGTACTTGTTTTAATTACAGGGCCAATCTACAGTACCTGAAGCTACATGGATTTATGCACCTTCCTCACAATTGCACCATGCTGATGAAAGCATTCTTCCAGTGTCTGTGTAAATTACTGAGTCAGAACTTATAATCTTTGCATTACCAGTGCAGATCTTAACCACTAGGCTACCATCATGAAAACCCCTCTTCATTTTACCTGTCACTCATGAACTGCTTTCAACTATACCTTTCCTTCGTCCCTAACTGTGAGTGCTTTCTCTGAACCAATTACAAAGGACAGCATTAGTCCTTCTTCATGGATTGACAGCTGTCCTTTCATCCAAGAAATGAAGGTCCCTCCATCTGTGCTGTTTTCTTTTGGATGTGAAAGCGCTGGGCGACAGGAGAGGCAGACAGATGGACGGAGATAAGTTAAAAGGGTTCGGGGCGGCGTAGAACAAGTGCAGCCTGTTCCAGGTGAGCAGAGAGGTCACGCGCGATGACCTCACTGAAAGAGAGACACCGTTTCCTCCCTAAATCACTGTCACTGCTTTCATGACCTCTAATTATCTGTCCATTAGCGGGAGATCGCTATCTGTGCCTTCGTCCGCTCATCATACTCTCCTCATATGGAGAGTTGACAAGGTTAGCACTCTGATCTGAGGGATAACAGTCCGTTATTGCTTCCCAAATGAGACTAATCAGAATGGAAAACAGGAAAACGTTGATAACTGCATATACACTAATTGCAACGATATCAATGATCGCACAAAACAATACTGATGTTAATTGAGCAATGTAGAGGCAGCTTTCAAGCTTATCCTGAGAATATACAGTAATATAGACCTAAAAACCTTTCACGGTTATTTACTCCTGTAAGTAATCGATTTAAACAAGGAAAACATAGATAGACCGTTGCTTAGTAAGTTAGTAGCAGGGAAACGCTGAAGTGTGTAATTTCAGCACCACTAGCATCACCATACAGAATTGCTAAAATAATGACTAATAAGTTCCTGAACACTCCCTCCAATCTTCAATTGAGACACTGACTGATCTCACTGTGAATTCGGCACCAGTAGGTCGAAATTTCTTCAGCTAAAATCAGTCTATGTTTCCCTTTATTCTAACCACTATATGGAGAGGTGGTGGTGTAGTGGGCTAAAGCACATAACTGGTGAACAAGGTCACTGGTTTGATCCCCGTAGCCACCACCATTGTGTCCTTGAGCAAGGCACTTAACTCCAGGTTGCTCCGGGGGGATTGTCCCTGTAATAAGGGCTCTGTAAGTCACTTTGGATAAAAGCATCTGCCAAATGCATAAATGCCCCAAGTAGCCAAAGCGGGAACAGTTTTTGAATGAATAGACATGTGTGAGCTCCATTTTTTCAGTGAAATGTCCACAGGGGGGCGCCGTACGCGAGTTGTTTGTAGTTGTAAATGATGTTGTACAGTGAAGACTAATGCATATTTTATTAACTACCCCCTGGTCTCACGTAGCCAGAAAATAAAATGCAAAGGTCTGGGATCTATAGCAGCTTTAATTGGCCAAGAATTGCCCTCTTAGACAGAAAAGACCGGTGAAATGTCCAAAAGTCAGTTGTTGTAAATTATATAATACTGTGTAGAGGAATGCATATTTTATGAAATACCCCCTAGTCTTGCGTAGCCGGGCCTTTGACTAAACGGCACCGGTTTGGGATCTATAGCAGCTTTAACTGACCAAGAATCGCCCATTACACAGGAAAAGCCCTCTAACTGTACATGTAGAGCGATCAATCACAGTCGGTTTTGTCATTACGTGTCATTAAGGTGTGGGGTTATCTGAGATTTATCATGCCATAATTAAAGACAGACATGGGGAAAGAAATCTGCAACATGCCTTTGAATATCTTTAAAAGGTTTGATGTCACTAACCTGGCAAACTTACACAAATCCGAGAGATTATTTTGTCGTCAAAAGTGCTCAATGTCTCGATGCAGAACCATGTGAACAGGACCGTTTCCAGGTGGACTAATGAAAGTTCCTGTGTTGTTCTTCTCGCGAAGGTTCCATCAAACCAGCCAATAAGATTTGCACTGAGTGGTTCGAGAAAGTGTTTTTCAATTTGGTGCGCTATGCGCATCAGAGGGCTAGAGAACGGACTGTGGGCGGTCTGAGACTAACTACCTCCTAACTCAAAGTCCAACCCTAAACCTAACCACCAATGAAGAAAAAATTGAATCTTTGAAAGAAAATGCAACCTCCGAATTGCAGCCATTATTGATTATGTGAACGCTGGGGAGTACAAATATATTGTATCGTATTATATAGTATGATACGACGCTCACTATACAATACCATTTGTATCATAAACAAACACATTACAGTGTAATTAAAACCAAGCCGTGCAATATTGAGAGCTGCTTGAGGCGGCGCTGAGCAACACACTTACAGTACATAGGCGAGAAGATGAATGGCAAACGCCAAGTAGATTGTACTCTAGACGTACAGCATGTCGAGTTTGCCAAACAATGGTGTCATGACCTGGTGCTACAGTACATCAAACATGTTATTTTATTTACGCTGACATAACCACGCAAATCGGTGGATTCATGATGCAGAAACAGCTGCAGTAAGATTAACAGCCGCCTCTCCCAGCCGACACAGAGCTCACAACTTAAAAAAATTGCTTATTCAAAAAAACGACAATGTAAGAAACCCGTGATTACATGAGACTTATTATTATCTGCTTCTGACTTCGAAATGTGAACAGCTTTGAGAACAACACTTGTGCATGTGTTATAAGCCAGTATTAATGCTGGTAAAGTTTACATGCTAAGTGAAACGGGGGAAGAGGGCAAAAAACATGGCCGACATAACGGCCCGCTCGGTTCTGCCTATGGACAGTCTGCCCCGATCGGCCCCAAAGTGCCCGATGCCAGATTACCAGTCCACCCCTGCGTAAGGCTATGCATTGTATTGTATCTTGAAGTTTGTGCATCGTTACATGCCTAGTGAACGCAATTACTTCCTGGCTTCCATACGACCAGAAACCATGTTACTGAGGCTACTTACACAACACACCATCAGTCGCACCACAGGAAAAGATAAACACATTTGAATTGATGGAAAAATGTCTGATGGGAGATGCCGCTTGTCAGTAACTCTGCAGATTGGGGTTGAAGTCCCCAATCTCTGCATATTAATCTAGGATAGGAGAAAGTAGCCTATTTCGACACATCACTTTTAAGTCCACTATCTCTTTTTATTCTCTTTGACTGACATTTCAACAGTCTGCCCTGTCTTTCAAGTGCTGTTGATTACAGCAACAAAGATCTGAAAATACACCATCACTGGCGTCGGTCATCCTTTACTAGTCTTTTGTGTGTCTGTCAGACAGCCTGATTTAAGCGACCATTAATAATTAGATTACTACAGTACTATCTAAGAATTTTCTCTATTTGAAATTTATTTTAATTCCATTATGAGCACACACAGTAGTGTGTAAAAATATCTATTTGAACTATTTTACATATGATCATAACACAGTGCTGTGTTTTTACCTTATCGCTTGGTATGCCCACCAATTCTAACCAATAATAGAGCCAAAAAGAAAATACCCATAAAGCGCAAGTGTCACAGAAGCAGTAGTTTTGGTCAATTTCCAATGAAAGCTTCAAAGGAAACCCTGCGTTTGATATATTACGAGTGCCTGTGTAAACACCAGCTCAAGTGAACAAGGAGACGGCTTGTGTTAGTGATCCCTGTAATATTATCCAAACTAAAAGAGGGTGAAGAAGACACAGAAGACAGTAGAAGAAGGAAAACAAGATGTTTAAAAAGCCTTGGAGTTTGAAGATTGTATAGGCTGGCTAGCTAGCTAGCAAGCTAGCTAGCATTGTTGGCTTTCTCAAGAGAAATTTCAACCTTGCACGACCTGCAAACCATACTTCCCTCATGTATTTTTACTGTTAGGACTGAGGAAGTCAAAAACACTCGTGTTCCACCATTAAATGCCCTGAGGACTTTAAACCAAACATCCATTCCACAGTGGAAGCCTGTATTTATGACATGTGCAGACACTCTCTTATCATTAATTATTTTCACGTTCACCCCGTCCCCCTTGCACACCTATCACACCTATGGTCTCACCACAGAAACCAGATTGGTTACACTCATACCCTAAATTACGATCTCTTGTGTTTTTTGTTTGTGTAATTACATTGTGCTTGTGGTAATTTGTCTGTAAATGAAATTACAGTGGGCAAATGAAACCACCTGCGGACAGCTTAAGAATAGGAAACCTTGGCTGCAGCAAATCTTTCAGTTGGCTGTGACATACAGTAAGATACATGCATTTCTATGAAAACAGAAACAATCTGTGAAGAACTATTCATGACTCTCCACCCATTGGCCAGCATAAACAATACTTTTAAATGGTTTTGTGCCACTCATAAAAAGCAGCTTCATTACTTTGTGGGATATACCCTAGACACCACAGCAACTAAAATAAACACCTGTAAACAACCAAGCCATATAGCACATGAGATTAGTTATTGAACAAAGTCCACAGAGGTGTCAAGAAGACAATGAGCAGAATTTACCTGGAGAATTTACCTCCAGTAGCCGCTGGAGGTCGCTGATGCTGTTGATTTCGCTGTGCGACAGTCTGTCTATGAACTCTTGAGGTATTGGGAATTCCTTCTAGCCACACATACACACAAAAAGAGGTAAAAGGAAATCCGTTAAGGAATTTAAGAAATACATTATGACATGGCGCCATGCATTATGACGCAGTGCGTTCTGAGTGACTTTGAAGTGTGTCGCTGCGCGTTGCGCTCACACAGGTGCATCAGTGCGCTGAGCGCAATACCGATATAGTATAATTATTTCCAACTGCGAAAACTTATATATATATATATATATATGTTAAACAAACTCTTTAAATGCTCCACAGAGCTTTAGCACATGTTTATCCGCAGCCACAATTGTTCATTATGCATGCACGTCTGAAATTCTGGTCTATTATTATTAGTTTTAAAAAATATCAACTTGAATCTTATATGAAACCAATGGGACTGGCCCATTTGTAATGCAGAGCTGATGCCATAAAAACACAAAGAATGGTGTGGAATTCAGATCATTATCCCATAAGTGAAATTAGAGTATTACATCAATACATTGGGCATGACATTGCTCAGTAACAAGACTGATTTCAACATTATGAGGAATCTTCGGGACTGACTGCACCTAATTCTTTAGGACTTATGGTTCTGTTTATTCCTATCAAAGCTTTTGTGAAATCTTTGCCATTTTACCTCAGCAGTTGCCAGCAGAAGGGGCGAGATGATGAGCAGAAACCAGCAGAATATGGTTCTCATCTCCATCCAATGTCAGTTTTACACCCAGTAAGAAATATGAAGACTGTAGGAGCCTTGGAGTCGCTCCTAAGCGCAAGGAGTCCAGAACCATACCTTGAAAAGATCTCCCTTTAAATGACCCGAACCACCCAGCTCAAGTCTACATGGGACAATCCAAACTCATGGAAGCTGGTATAGTGATCCACTCAAAGTCCTGGTCCAACTGAATCTCAAAGGTGATTTAACTTGCCAAAATACTTCATGACTATCCAATCCAAAGACTGAACCCCTTGTGTAGATTCGAATTCAATGATAAATTCCAATGCAATAAAGTTACTATTAATGTATCAGGCTTTAACAACTTCTCAGAGCTTCATACACTTGATATGAGTTCAGTATTGGAGTCAAAGCAGCTCAAAGTGGATCTTCAAGAAGAAGGTCGTCATGAAGTGGCAATGCAGTACAATCCCATGCATGGACAGAGTGGAGGAAAAGCAGAAAGAAAGCGTTCAGTCCTTGCTCGTCTTGTTCACCGGGGTCCGTGCACTGAATGCGGTCTCATGCGAGTCTGATCTGCGGAATATATGCGCCTCCCCTCGCGCCCCGGTAATCACCGATCACTGCTCGAGGAGCCGGTTGGCTGGAGCTGTTTGTGAAATTTAACCCTTCAACCTCTCATCACGGCACTTAAATGTACCAATGAGTTTGTAAGCGGACTGACATTTCCCCCATTAACACACTTTTCCAGATTGTGGACACTAAAAATAACATTAAAGCATATTATAAACATCTTGTACCAACTACACCCACATATCTCATATTCCCTGTACAGTCTATAGGCATCGATTTAACTTTTTTTATCAAAAATGTTATTCAAATATTAATTCAAACTTATATAAATATAAGCAAATTCATCACCTTCCGCTACAGTATGCAACAAAAATAGTTAGCGATTATAGCATGAGCAGGTGTTTGGCATAGCTGAAGCCCCATCGTGTATTTAGTGATGGGAAGGTTACTTTTAAAAAGTATTCCATTACAGATTACAGAATACATGCTTTAAAATGTAATTTGTAACGTATCTCATCAGATTACTTCTGGTCAGTAATGTAATCTAAATACTTTGGATTACTTCTTCAGCACTGGTACATTTTTTTCACTAGTTTTGACTATAAAAATATCTTATGCAGTGTTGTTTGTAAAACAAGGTAAAGCTACTTGATCTTGTTTTAAGGAGTTTTAGATATTTTTTCAGAAAACAGAAAACATTTCTCATCAAGAATATGATTTTTAGAGAAAAAATTTATATATACAGTATATATTAACCAACATGGATTTTCTTCATAAAAAATAGGATCTTGCCCGGTAACAGGTGTGTAAAAAGTGCTAGAAATAGCATTTTAGCATTTACATTTACATTTATGCATTTGGCAGACGCTTTTATCCAAAGCGACTTACAGTGCACTTATTACAGGAACAATCCCCCCGGAGCAACCTGGAGTTAAGTGTCTTACTCAAGGACACAATGGTGGTGACTGTAGGGATCAAACCAGCAACCTTCTGATTAACAGCCCTGTGCTTTAGCCACTACGCCACCACCACTCCACTTTTAGCTTAGCATAAATCAAAATGCTCACATAACAATTTACACAAGGTTTATTTCTATTTCAGCGGCTCCAATCTTAATTCAAACTTAATTCTCTGTATGACTGTAACACATCTTAACCCTGGAGAACCAAGAACCCTTTTCTTCTTTGGAAAATTATGAACTATGCATTAAATTACTGCTATAAGTTCACTGAACACCAAAATATCCACTTTTTTAATTTTAACCCTTTATTCCCTAATTTAGGATTAGGGCCAAATTTGACCCATTGGGCTTTAGGCGTATCATTTCAAAGAATCACAATAACAAACACTGTCAATGCAAACTATTTTAAATTTAGGAAAATAATCAGTCAACCACACAGCTACATTTAACAATGTTTTTTTGTTTTTTTTTAATTTATTTGTTGCATGTTAGAACTGGATTTCAAATGTACAAACACTTTGGCCAATGGAAACAAGAACACAAGGCCAAAATCACTACCTGAAAAGAACTAACACCATGGGTCTTTGCTTATCCAAAAATCTGTTCTGCTAGAGAGAGGAACTCACACTAGACATGTGCTGTCAAATTCAGGGCCAAAGTCACTATCATCAGCTTCAAGTTGCTCCAATACTTGTATGACAGTGATCTTTCTCTGTTGCTTTCCCTGTCCTGAAAAGGAGCTGCCATACTCCCTGAAAATATATACTGCTTTATTAGTCTCTGGCCCTGTACTACTGAGGTAACTTAGTAAAATATATTATACAAATGAAATTATTTCAAGGCTTTAGCCAAATACAGGACTGTCACCATTCTCCATCAAAGTCACTCAAAGAACCAAAGGGTCATTTTTGACCCGACATTTGTTTAACCCATACACCCAGAGGGTCATTTTTGGCCCATCGATTTTTGAACTAGCTCAGAGTCGCTAATTTATCCAAAAATAATATAAAACGTACTTCTAGGCATTCTGCAAGCTAATACTAAATAGATTAACAAAAAATACACAATTTTACCAACCGCTGGTTTGCTGAGAGGACGATTTTGTTTGGATAGGTTTCCAGCTCAACAAAACAGCATGTGGTCAGCCATCTTGTTACTACCACTCTGGCACTTGTGAGTTCAATATTCATCCACTAGGTGTCTCTATGCAGGGGCCGGAAGTGGCACTGTGGGCTTTTGAAGTTAAATTTGACAATTTTTATTTTTTTGTTCATTTTGGGTAGCAGCAATTAACAGCGGCCAAATTTGACCCCGTGGGTTCTCCAGGAAAGAGTTTCACCGCTGTTCAGTCACTCTATGGATCACATCATTTATATGAATACATTTTTTCCAACTGAATAGACTGCATTTTATTGTCATTTGTCCCATTTAATATTTAAAGTAATCTCTTTAGTAATCAAAATACTTTTTGAATGTAATTTGTAACAGTTCATGAAAGGAGGATGCGGGAACCGGAGTAACAAACAACAAGACTTTAATTAACACAAACGCTGAACCGATAACATAATGGCCCATCGATGAACACACACACAGAGCGGCCACTGCGTGCGCGTCTCTCTCTCTCTCTCTCTCGCTTCCCCGGCTCTTCCTTTAACCTGCTCCTGCTGATTGGGCAAATCGGCACCGGGCATGCATCCTCCCGGCTCTGCCACGCCCTATTTATTTATTGTATTTCGTTACTCCCCAATCCTGTGTGTTTTTTAGCGCAGCTGAAACGCTGCATTGGCAGTCAGCACTCAGGACCGAAACTATCTGTTTCATAATGTTTTAAATAATACACTGGATAAAGAATCATAGGTTTGACTTAATTCAGTTATTATTATTAATATCAATTATTTTTCCCTTTAAATTTTGCCCCATCTACACACATCCTGGGCAGGGACAGATTACCGAAGAAGGCCCTGGGCTTTAAGGCTGCGTGAACTAGTTTGGTGATCCCCCTGCTCGAAAACCCTTTTGGGCATGATCAACGAATACCCTACCACCCCCAACCCCCACTCAACAACTTTTGGGCAGGAAAACAAAACCACAAAAACCACAATTGGAGGGGGGCCCTTGGAGATAATTGCCCCCGGGTCTTTGAAAGTCATAATCCTTCCCTGATCCCTGATCTTTATAGACTTGACTTGAAAAAAAGCACATTTTCCTGAAGGTACAGTATACCTTTGCCCTATTGTACCCTACACTAGAAGATAAACCCCATGTCTTAAATACAAACTCTTGTCAGCTTTTTCCTCAGAAGACAAAAACTTCTTCACTTACATAAACTGGTGCGGGTTCTTCCTGCATTACAACACTTTCATTTGTGCTTTCCTCAGAATTATGACGTAATGACACGAAGAGCAAATCCTAGAATCCGGACGTAAGACTCGCAACTCAAAACCTTCTTTTTAACCTCATGATTCATTCAAACAAGAAGAAGAAGAGTATGATGGACAACAAGTGCACAGAATGAGAAAGAAACAACAGGAAGAGAAAAGAGGAAATGAAACTTGAAGGATGCATGGGAGGAACAGTAAATGCAGAATGAAATCCTGAAAAGAGTGGAAAATAGAGAAGTCTGAATGAAAGATAACTTCATATTCAACTACGCAATTCTAAAATCTCTGCTAACTTTGTTGTTTTTGTGCCTGTTTCCTAACACTTTAATGCTTAACTCAGTTCCCTTTAAAAGCTTTTTTAACTTTCTTTAGTTTAGGCACTTTAAAACGATTTTATTTAGAAAGGTGCTGTATAAAACTTTATTATGAATTTATTAAGAAAAGGTGGACCAGAATAACCGTAAAGGGGAAAAATTAATAAAGTGAGCTGTCTGGCACCTGAGAGGAATTCCCTGTCTCACACTGTGAAACAGCGGTTTCACTGGTGACTGTGTTTCTAACAACATCATGCCCAATAAAGACTTTCACAGAAGCTGGCATGCAGTAAATGCAGCCATAAAGCCGTGGAATATGTTCCACAAGTAGATGACTGTTTGTTTCCACAACTTACATATAGCTCAGAATAAGTTCAGACCTATGAGACACTGAAGGTGCATAAGAATGACTGTATTATAACTTCAAATCTGTAAATGCCAATGTAATTCAATTGACACGGTTAGTTGAAAGAGAGCTGGAATAGTTGGAAGACTGATAAATCTCCAGCATTTTCTAGATACAATGTAATCACACAGCACATAACACTCCCCAGTCTGCTTGAGACACTGTAGAAGGAGGTGGGCACCTCCTCCCTACCATTACACCACTCATAAGGCTATTTTTAGCTTTACGTTTTATATGGATAAACCATGCAACCAGTAAACAAAACAGAACTTAATCTCTAGACAAAGTGACACACTCATCAGACTGTAATGATATTACCGGATGAGTCATTTTGTGATGACACAGCAAATTTGATAGATATAAAGCTGGCAGAATGTCATAACACACATCTGAGGAGAAGGAACACCTTTCACTATAGTAGTGCACACAAAAACATGCACAGTTTATACAGAGGTAATTAAAGTTCTTGTCCAAAGGTATATTATGTTACTCTACCAAGAATTCGGACCTCTATCCACACCAACTAATCATTTCCACTCAGCGTTTTGCACTATAAGAGTGAAATAATCCATGCACGAAAGTATTGCTTTGACCAGCCCTTTTTTTTTAATCATTGTTTCCTTGTCTGCCACCGAGATGAGCTGGCAAGTGGCAACAGTAAATGTCTCAGTAAATATGGGCGCCAGTGCTAAGCTATGCCATAAGTCATATGCGCAATGTCAATGGCCATGTTCAGGACGTTTTGGTATTTTCGTGCAAGCGTGCAATATGTCTAGGCGCATGTGGGTTTGGTGAAATTGCATAAATTGCATGCACAAAGTGCAAATGGGCTGGGTCAAGTGCAATTTAATTCTGAGGTTCTTCTCCGGCACCATCTGCATCCTATTATCTAGTCCATTCCCTGTCAAGCACCAGCGATATTAAACAAAGAAAGCACATTGATAAGTCATTGATAGTGAAGATGGACTGTATGCAATGAATTAGAAGAATAGAAAAATGGACTTATGTTCTTTTGGGCAATTATTGTTAACCCCTTAATTACCTTAACATGAACCCCAATATCAATCTCAAAGCATAGGGCAATTTTTTTACTTGATTAGTGGAGCCAATAAATAATATTTCAGTTTTGTTGTTATTGAGTTAAAGAAAATTCAGGGACATCCAGTGTTTGATGTCTCATGCAGTGAGTGAGTCAGGAAGAGATGGCGAGTCAGAGCTGGTGTTAAAATAAATTTAGATGTCATCAGCTTAGCAATGAAATTGAAGGCCATGTTTATGTATGATGTCACAAAGTGGAAGCATGTAAATAATAAACAGCAATGGCCCAAGAACTGAACCCTGGGGAACACCTTGTGTTAGAGGAGCAGTGGTTGGTTTGTAATTTTGTATAGTGATGAATATTTTCTGTCAGTAAGATAAGAAGTAAGCCAGGATAGAGCTGTGGTCCACAATGTGCCTGAACACGCATTCCTTAAACAT
The DNA here is from genome assembly GCF_025860055.1 of Xyrauchen texanus. Lineage (NCBI taxonomy): Eukaryota > Metazoa > Chordata > Actinopteri > Cypriniformes > Catostomidae > Xyrauchen > Xyrauchen texanus. The sequence goes on from NC_068287.1 coordinate 42,196,571, forward strand.
AATTGTTGTAAAACAGTGCTTCTTTATTTTCCCTCTTTAAAAAAGTGAGGAAGCAGGGAATTTAGGGGAGGGGGTGTGGCAGTATAATTGCCGCTGCTCTGCTGCCTATCATATGCACGACTTCTTAACGTGTGAGAGCGGCATGGAATGTGGGAAAGGAAAAAGAGGAAGACAAGGGTCTTACCACGCCGTGGTGGTCTGACCTTGGCCCCGCCAGAGGCCAAATATGGTCAGTGTCTGTCCTCTGTTTCAGAGCCATCTACAGGATTAAAAAAATGGTTTATTTGCTCCGTACGTCTGAATGGTGGAAGATGTTGTCGATGCATTTAGCTGTGAAAAAGAGAAAAACAATATTTCCTCTGTGCTCACAGAGAGCTGATTGGCTGTTTGAAGGAGAGTAACAAGCTGTCTGCAGATTTCTATTAGAGCCCTAAGCCCTTGATTACGGCAATTGGCATGTCAAATTCGGCTGTCACCTTGTCTCGCTGGTCATTCGTTTTGGAGGGCAACTGATGGAAGGTGAAGCAAAAAATTTGGGATTTCTGCATTTCATTTGAGCTCAACCCATAGCCCGGACAGCGCTGTGCCCTGAGGGGTGAGGAATCAGAAGAAACAAAGTTTTTTTGAGCTAAGTTTTTTTTTTCTGTTTACTGACTTAAAAAGGAAATCTTAGAGATTAGTTTAGTTTTAAACTTTGAATGCTTCATTTTGCAAACAACTTTCAATTTTATGTTTCTAAGTCAACTCTATTGGCATAGCTGTTATACATATACAATATTCCAAAAGGATTTTTCCTATGAAAATATGACAATTAAATAAAATAATAGTTTAAATCATACATTAAATGAGACTAGAGCTTGCACGGCTGCTCATTTTTATTAGTCAACTAACCACCCAGAAAATGAGCAGAGTAGGCATTACAAGGAGGGTTCAATGTTCACCCATGTAAATGAATTACGTTAACCTAAATCTTTATGCTTTTTACCATATGTGGGCCCACATTATATTAGGTGGCCTTAACTACTATGTGCTTAACCATTTGATACAACGTACTTATTATGTACATACATGTTGTTGCATTGTAATTACATCTAAAGTACTTGCATTTAATTACATCTGTAGTTACACTGTTAACTTTACCCCTAACCCCACCCCAATCCTTAACCCAAAACCTAACCTATCTCTAACCCCTAATCCTTACCCTAACCCTACACGTACCTCAACCTCAGTAACAGCAAATGTGGGAATTTTGCAAAACAACATGTAGTTACACAGTAAATAGTCTTGTATGTATTTAATGTTAGTACATAGTAGTCAAGGCCACCTAATATAAAGTGTGACCCCACAAAATTATGGATAATTCCAAATGATGTCCGTTTACCATTTATATGCGTCAATTTTCATTTGAACCATCTTTGCTCTTCGTATTGTTGTGCAAATACAGTCCAAGTAGTTTCTTGATTGGTTTCAGGGCCTGTCACATTAATTTTGGCTTGTATATGAAAATGAACACTTAAAATAAAAAACACTTTGTATTGTGTCTCCCTCATACATGATATGCCCATGGACACGGACGGCTTTCTCGGTTGCTCTCAGTGTGACCATATCACGTTTCTCGCTAAACGCGTTAACATGAACGTCCTCCCGTGATTGTCAATGGGGACGAATATGGTGGCAGATGCAGTGACTCCCCAGGTAGTTGGGGGGCCCTCTGCAGCCATGGGCCCAGGCACGTAAGCCCAGGTAGGCTCGTCCGTTAATGCGGTCCCGTCCACATCCATTTCTTGCATTGATGAAACTGCTGGCTCGCCATCTATTCTATTGTTGTGATAATGATGCATGATAATGACTTTCTTGTAATTTTGTGTTTTATTTTCCTCTAAATATTTCTGCTTTATTCTGTAATTTTGACTTTATTCTCAAAATCTTTTTTAACGTGGCTCTAAAACACTGTTGGAAACAACAGAATAAGCATGACAATTAAAAATATTTTAAAATACATTTTTATAAAAACAAAATTTAAATTTATAAAAGTTTATAAAATTCAAGAATTCAAGAATTCAAGAAGAACATAAGTGAACGGAAAAATATTATATACAAACAACTAGTACAGCATACAAAGCAGTGATTGTTGGATCCTAGTTTCTGAGAGTTTATTAAAATATACACTCACTGAGCACTTTATAGGAAACACCTGTAGACCTACTTATTCATGCAATTATCTAAACAGCCAATCGAGTGGCAGCAGCGCAATGCATAAAATCATGTAGATACAGTTAATGTTCACATCAACCATCAGAATGGGGAAAAGTGGCATGATTGTTGGCATGATTGATCAGAATGCACAACACATCGAACCGTGAGGCAGATGGGCTACAGTAGCAGAAGCCACATCTGGCACTTTAATAGGTCCATTGTGTTCTTAATTAAGTGCTAAGTAAGTGCATATTTTGATGCAGTGGATTCATAACTGCCTCTCTCAGTAGCACGTGCATGTTCTTGCACTTATTTTTTCTCCCGTTTACAGCCCCCATAAACTTGCCAATTAAATGAAACACTCCAAAACAGACACAAACAATTACAAACAGGTGTTTCATGGCTGTATTACTTGCAGATGTTTATACAGCCCTTGTAAATGTCTTTGACCCTATGAGTTTAAACGGCAAAGCTCATTTTGAATGGGGAGCACCCTCTGTGGTTCTTTTTGAATTAGCTGCAGTATATAAGTGTGTGTGTGTGTGTGGTACAGGAATATTACATTCTGTCACACCCAATGTTAGCAATCTACAATAGTTGTTTACACACATCGAGGTATTTGTAAAATTTTGTTAAAAACCCCTCCAACAATGTGCAGCAGCTCCTCTGGAAGTCACAGTGTAAGGAATTCCTTGTCTTGTTTCACTGTTGCCCTCTGTCTGCCATTTTTGTCACCTTTGCATTCCTTAGTTTTCACTTTTGTCCCTTGTGTAGCCCCTTAGTCTCTTTGTTAGTCTCCGTGTTCACTTGTCATTGTTAAAGAACTACACTTCCCAGAATCCACCTGCCATCATCACTGCCATTTTGTTCATTGTTCTCACCTGTGTCATATTCTGTCATCACTCACTGTGTATTTAAGCCCTGCTTTTTGTTCACTCCTTGTCGTTCGTTGAGTGTTGTTAGCCTGGTATGTGTTTCCTGCCCGTTTCCTCTGTCTTGTGTTTATTTCCCCATTGTGGGTTTTTTCTTTGTGTTTATTTGTTTATCTGTTTATAATAAAGTAAGCTTGCATTTAGACCCGCTCTCCTCGTCTGCCTTCGCTGTCTGTTACGTGTGCAGGGCTTAAATACACAGTGAGTGATGACTGAATAAGACACAGGTGAGAACAATGAACAAAATGGCAGTGATGATGGCAGGTGGATTCTGGGAAGTGTAGTTCTTTAACAATGACAAGTGAACACGAAGACTAACAAAGAGACTAAAGGGCTACACAAGGGACAAAAGTGAAAACTAAGGAATGCAAAGGTGACAAAAATGGCAGACAGAGGGCAACAGTGAAACAAGACAAGGAATTCCTAACACACAGCCTGGTAGCCAACTTTTAACAGAGTTTGGCTGTTTACTGTTAATTTAATGCAATAAAGCGACGGGTCCAGAAGTGGTGGAGGGAGTCAAAGAGAGAGAGAGGGAGAGAGAGAGAGAGAGAGAGAGAGAGAGAGAGAGAGAGAGAGAGATCCCACAATGCAAAAAGTAAGTTTGGTAGCATTTGGTTTAATGTATTAATATATGAAGATCTACTGAATAAAATACATGAGCCAGCAGGTTTTGAACAGCATTGTAATCAAGACCAAGACCAAGACTAGACCCCCTCGAGGCCCAGATCAAACCAAGACCAGTTGTTCCAAGAACTAAGCTGTAGTTAATTTATTATGAATTATTATTTATAATTATTATTATGTTGGCTTGTTATTCTACAAACTTGTTTTAGGGTTTACCAAAATAACACTAACACTTACTCCTCCAAGTGCTTTTAAGCTACAGCCACCAAACACTGCACAGACCTACAGACTGTTCTGCAATAATGTGCTATATCTTTTCTAATTGATCGGACATATGGTTTATGTACAGCAGACGATAAGAGATTGGAAAAATCACAAAGGGTGTTTCTCAATGCTAAGAACGCAGAGAACACACATTTGCTTTCTTATAAGACCAGTCTTGCCAAGCTTCCTTGGAAAAACTCAGACGTAGAACGCATCTACTGCCGTCAGACTTTTGCAAGCTTATAGTGGGAATCTCTTGAGGGAAAACACAACAATAAACATTCCTTTGTCTGCCACCGTAGTACCGGGTTCTTGCCCACAAGTCACCATTCGATGCATATTCGATATTCAGCCTGACCGAGAACTCATCCAGGTAATTTTATGCATTCTTGGTACTTGCGTTCTTGATTATTGGAATTGAACTTCGGCAGTAGATGATGATGTCTAACAAATCCACGAGAATGTAAGAACTCAAAGGAATGCACATTTAGAAACAGCCATAGACGACTGATGTATATACATATATATAGAACTGGATCGTGACACAACAGTAAGGAGGTGAAGCCAAAGGTGTTCAAGCGGTCATCTTGGTGTGCCCCAACTGCCATAGAGACTCAATGACTGACAGCTGATAACGCTGCCATTTCACCATCTCCGACCTCAGGATATGGCAGTCGCATTTCGCCCTCTAGTTACAATCATGATAGATGTTTAATTTGCTCGTTATGGAAAACTCTCCAGAAGTTGTAATGTAAGTAGAAAAAGCTGCAATATCTGCTTGTTTTATGGTGACAAAACGCACGGTTCTAAAAAGGTTGAAATTGTTTACATTCATGCTGATCTGTTCACCACTGAAGTTTGTTAAAGGTACCGTATACATCGTTTGATATAGATATACGTAACTCGCTCAGGCTTTCAAGAAACAATTCCCGACTTTAAATAAATAATTACATGTATAGGACGTTTGCATTGTAGGGATGTACAGGCAGATTTGAGGCACATTGGAATGTTTGGGCATAGCAATATGGCGGCACAGTGGCTTCACTGTTATGATGTCATCAGCAATCCAGTTCTATCCACCTTTTTCCCACGTCCTGTGACGCTTAGCACGAAATGTGGGCATTATTTCCGTTGTCAAGAAGTTGTTGTTGCGGTGTTCATCCATTCATTCTTTCACTGCGGTGTTGTGATTTTGAGGAGAGCATGAATGATTTCATGAGGACATCCATCAGTCACTATATCAGTGTGTTACAGAATGATAATAAACTGCAAAAAAGTAATAAAGACAAAGAATGTGCAAACAAATCTGGTGTGCTGTTTCTCCCAGATGCAGTTGAGATTTTATCTAAGCACAAACGCAAAATTTCCAGCAAAATGATTGGTTGTTTTAGTGGAGTACCTGTGTTAGTTCAGCTGCAGATGTGTGTGCTTGTCATCTTGTCACCCTACATGTTGAAATCAGACAGACACACTGAGGAACAGCCGTGAAGAGCTCGTCCTTGGGCATGTAATTGCTTTTTCAAGTTTTCCAATCGGATGGCTATTTCCTATTAAATCTGCATTTGTTCGGCAGGTGATTGACTGGTGAGAGGTGGTGCTTCGCTGCTGTCCGGGACGTGTCAGGATGGCGTTTAAACCTCAAATTCTATGTGGTTTTTGACTATCTCTGTATGTATTTTTGTGATACAATCACAAAACATTTTTCACCCAGTTTACAATTATATTTAGGGCTGATCATTTGCTGTAAACAGGATCTAAAGTGAGTGCAGCCAGAGCAAGGGAATGCTATAGAACGGCTTTCGGTGGAAGTCCCCCCCACATTATTTCCCAAGTAAGACCCCCTGGAAAAAGGAGGATAAATATCAGTGCCATAGACTTACACTGACGGAATGTTCAAACGGGCAAACAGAATGCTCGTTAATTCAAACTCCAAACAGTCAAAAAATTCAAATGTAAACAAACCAACAGAAAGCCTTTGTTTATCTGACTATCTACAGTCTGTCTGACTATCTAGCAGGCTAGCTTGATGTTTGTCTTAATGTACTGTAGTTATGAATTTTCTGCTGCATTTATTTCAAACACTGAGCCAATATAATCCATAAGACGTCATTCAGAGAGATGGAAGTCATGCAAATTCTTTGTAATGTTGAGCTTAGTCTGCCAAACTGTATTTGAGACAATGTAGTTTGGCGTAATACCTTTAATGTTTTGGAAACCGACAGCAGTCCACTGAGACTTCAAGTTGGGGCCCAGATCCAGATGAAGACTTTAAGTTTTGTAACCAAGACGCCTTTATGTATTCCTAAGAGTTCTGAGACTACTAAATCAAGACTCTGACTCAGTTTCTGAAAGATTGAGAAGTCTTCAAATGTACATGAAAACAAAATGCTATATGATCGTGGAGCAATGGCGTAGATTTGGCATTGAGCATGGTAAAAATATTGGGGGAATGGAGTTAAACTAGCTTGTTTTGATTATTGGGGGGAGGGGGGAGTCATCACACACACACACACAAAAACAAACAAACAAAACAATCATGCTTTTGCCCTCCCCGAACATAATTTTAGATAATCCCAATAAAAACATGCAATATAGGTAGTTGCAAATATCTGACTATTTAACGTTTTTATTTGAAGTGATTGCATTTACGTTGCATCAATCAGCACGGTCACATGTTTTAGTGGCTGATGCAAAGTCCGTCCTGCATACCACAAATCACATAAGCCCCCTGGGGTCAGAATAATCTCGTGACCTCAAGTATGGTTCAAATGTGATGAAGGACAAAGAGTCATCGATCAGTGAATTGAAGAGGCATTTAGCTGTAGTAATAATAGACTGTTCATTTCTCATCCTTATGTTACCGCACAATACAGTCTGAGTGCTCTTTATTGGTTAATGACACCCTAGAGACTCTTCCATCCTTAACAGAGAGGAGATTAAAGTGTGTCAGTAGGTTTCAGTGCTATTGAAGTGTGTGTCTACTTAACAATATGGAATGGAATACTAGCGCACTCCTTACTTTGCAGTTTAATGCATAAAATGTATGTAAAACAGTACGCATTATGAAATGAAAAACACATGACGTTGCTGTATTTCCTAGTTATCATTTTGTAAATAGTAATGATTCTTTTGCATTTTAAATCCAATTTTGTATTAAAATGTCTACTTTTTTTAATCACTGTTAATATTTCATCTGATTCATCACACTAAATGACCTGTGCATTGCATTGTGGAATATAGTAAGGTGAATTCAGGTATATTGGACCTCTTTTTGACACCTTAATCTCAAAAGTTGGCCCAATTTATCTGAAGCTATTTCTTGCATTGTGCTCTGTTGTATACGGCACACTTTGGCGATTATATATGTTTATGTGGGTATTATATGCATACTGCAAAAAGTATTATCGTAATTTATATCTATAATGTATATATATATATATATATACACACACCGATCAGCCACAACATTAAAATCACCTGCAAATACTGTGTAGGTCCCCCTCGAGCCACCAAAACAGCACCAACCCGCATCTCAGAATAGCATTGAGATGACAATTGTACAGAGCAGTTATCTGAGTTACCATAGACTTTGTCTGTTCAAACCAGTCTGGCCATTCTCTGTTGACCTCTCTCATCAACAAGGTGTTTCCATCCGCATAACTGCCGCTCACTGGATGTTTTTGGTAACATTCACAGTTATTGGAAAACGCCTTGGACTTAATAACTGGTGGATCAACCTTTGGCAGCAAAAAACTCAACCAAGTGTTTCCGGCAGCTGCGGATTAGAACTGCACAATGTTCAGAAGGAATTTTGGACCATTCTTCCTCACAGATCTGCTTCAGCTCAGCCATATTGAACGGCTCATGAATGGCTCTCTTGAGGTCATTCAACAGCATTTCTATTGGTGAAGTTCTGGGCTCTGACTGGGACACTCCAAATGGTGGATATTAATTTGAAGCCATTCTGTAGTGGATTTACTTCAGTGTTTAGGGTCATTGTCCTGCTGCATCACTCAACTTCTACTGAGCTTCAGCTGTTGCACAGCCACCCTAACATTATCTTGTGTGATATCCTGATGAACTTGGGAATTCATTTTTCCCTCGATGATGGTAAGCGGTCCAGGTCCCGAAATCATGATGATCCACCATACTTAACCTTTTTCATGTTGGTATGCATTGCCCTTTTTACACCATACGTAGTGCTGTGTGTTCTTTCAGTCCACAAAACATTTTCTCAGTAGTGTTGTGGAGTGTTAAGGTGGCCTTTGTTAAATTTCAGGTGAGCAATTTTTTTTATTGGAAAGCAACGGCTTTCTTCGTGGTGTCCTGCCATGGACACCATACAAGTTTAATGTTTTCCATATAGTAGACTCATGAACAGAGATGTTAACCATATCCAATGATTCCTTCAAATCTTTAGCTGTGCCTCTAAGGTTATTTTTTAGCTCAGTGAACAATCTGTGGTGTGCCCTTTGAGTCATCTTGGCTGTACAGACACTTCTAGTGAGAGTATCCACAGTACTAAGTCATCTCCATTTATAGGCAATTTGTCTAACAGTGGACAGATGAATATCTACGATCTTTGAGATAACTTTGTAACCCTTTCCAGCTGCATGCAAAGCAACAATAATTGATCGTAGGTCATCTGAGATCTCTTTTTTGCAAGGTATGGTCCACATCAGCAAATACTTCTTGTGAATAGCAAACAAATAATATGTTTGAGTGCTTTTTATAAGTCAAAGTAGCTCTAACCTACACCTCCAATCTCATTTCATTCATTGGATAGCAGGTTTGCCAAATCTTGACTCTGATTAGCTTTTGTTGTCGTCATTAGCTTAGGGGATCACATACTTTTTCCAACCTACACTGTGAATGTTTGAATGATGTCAATATGTACAAGAACGATACAATAATTTGTGTGTTATGAGTTAAAACAGATCATGCTTGTTCATTATTGTAACGCAGATGAAGATCAAACCAGATTTTAAGACAAATTAATACATAAATGTAGGTATTCCAAAGGGTGCACATACTTTTTCTTGCCACCGTATTATCATTAATGATCAATATGTGATGTGATCATTTTAGCTAAACAAAACAAAACAAAAAAACAAGAAAACGAACAAACAAAAAGACTTCGGTGTCCTGTATATATCTACATCAGTGGGGAGAGTGAAAGCATTCAGTTCGTTGACGTACAGTCCATGCTACTTTAAGAATACAATGACTGGATGTTTGTTGCAATTTTGGAATACGTAACTAATCACCTTAATCATCGAACTATTATAGTTCGAAATCTATCTGTAGTTTAAAATGTACATGGATTGAGTTCCTGCCTTTTCTGCTATTAGTTTCCTTTTGAACTTTACTAACTTGGAATACCGTTTGAACTCTTATCAGATCATTGCTTTACTTCCGTTTGCTCCTTTGAATGTTTGCGGAATTCCATTATCAAGAATCCACTGAGACAAATTGCAATCTCCTGACCTGATCTGTTGCTTTCTGATTGACCTCTGCTCCTCCTTTCCTCTGATTCCAATCCATTCATTCTTGCTGTCTCATTAGAGCCGGCAGCACACATCACAGGAGGGCACTTGGCCCGAGCAGGTCCAGATTAAACTGTAATGTGGATGAAGTTCATGAAGTGATACCAGGTTTAGGCAAGGCTAAGCTCAGGCCACAAACATGACAAGTTAACATGATAGCCCTTTAAACTGTTAACTTTAAAGCATGCATATCAAAGTGTTCTCACAGTAATGGTTAGGGGCAAATCTGTCGACTCAAATGATTCATGACAGGGTGGGGCGGTAAAGGCGGGCCGGTGGCAATGAAATCTAGCAAATCTCCAGTGGAAAATCTGTTCCAAATAAACTGTAAATACATTCAAAATACTTGTGAAGTAAACATGACAGACAAAAACATGAAAAAAAAAATAATAATATGAATAATAATACAATTTACAGAATTAATTACAGAAATTATACAATGCAGAAAATAAATAAAAAGCTTCATAGGTAAAAAAAATAAAAAAATAAATGTAATTAGTAAAAACTGAAATAAATAAAAAGTTTTACTTATAAACATGCAAAAATGAAATTAAAATAAAAAAAGCTAAGATTACAAAATAATTATAATAATAATAATATTAAAATTAACTAAATCTTCATTAAACAGTTTTCATTCATTTTCAAGATTCAAACCTTTAAAGAAGAATAAAAACTAAAGCGTCATTAGTAAAATTAAAAAGCTTCATAAATAAAAATATAACCAAGAAAATTCAAACTTTCAATGCATGCAAAATATATAAAAACTTTCAAAACATATTATTATTATTATTTTTAAACGCTTGATTTGCAGATCTGATTTCAAAAGGTCATTCATTTAGTCTGAAGCCTTTATATTAAACTGTATTTAAGAGAGTGTTTTTATGGGTTGAGTGAGGTCTTGAGTACATTCCCCACTTTATTTAGGGTTGTTAAGATCAGATTGAATGTGTCAAAGCGCAAAGCTCTAGAGTTCAATCTTCCTCTAACAATACAAGCTGATATCTGACTGGCAGTGCAAGTAAAGAAGGGAGAGAGAGAAGGAGAGGGAGAGAGACCTGGGCTGAACCAGAGTCAAACTGACAGGAAGAATGATAAGGTAAGATCAAAGGCAGATTTCAATAGACAAACAGATGCTGGAAACAGCTACAAGGCTTTTAATGGTGTTCAGAAGCTTTTCTTTATTGGTCTAAAGATTAGAATGACAGGATGTGTGTAAAGTTCAGTGTGTGTGTGTTAAAGTTTGTAAAACCTTGAAACAAAGCATGCACAATCTCCCAAATTCATTCAAATCTCCTCAAAGTCATTCATTTGAATAAATGTAACTGCAAAAACCCACCCTATTGCTAAATAACAAGAAACATACAATGGCTGTGTTTCCAAACATTGTTAGCTACCTCGACAGCGGTTTTGTGCATCATAGGCAAATTTCAAACATTTCAAATGTGCCAATGATGCCTAGAAATGCTGTTTAGGTAGGCAGCTTGCTAGCTATTTATCCATTTAATTACATTTTGGAAAGTATCCATTATAGTACCATCTAAAGTAAACGTGTCATGGCCTCTGCATGTACAGTAAGAGTGTGTGTATGAGCATTTGTGTTTAATACAATTCCAAAAACAAATAAACTTTTACAACACATCTTGAGCTTGAGCGAGATTCCCATAAAAGCCCCTTTCATATCCATTCTTTATTAAAACGTGTGTCTTAAAATGTAACAAACCCCCTTCCCATTAATTTCAGTGGTAGAAGCACAATGCCAGATAACTTTAAGGGTGATGGAACAGCCAAGATAAATTTAGCAAAAATTTATATTCAGTAAACGGGTGAATCTCACAAAAACATATCCGGGTCTTTTCTTCAACACTGAAGCATTTTTTGGGCGGCCGCAAGCAATTTTTCACACTCAAAATTAAAAGCTCACCATTTACACATACTGTGGAATAATTACAAAAAATTGGTCATAATTTTCAGAGAATCCCCAAAATAAATAATAAAAGAACCCAATTATTCATAAGTGATATTGTATGTACTCCAGGTAGGGAAGGAGGTATTGCCCCAAGTGAAGGAGTTCAAGTACCTCGGGGTCTTGTTCACGAGTAAGTGGACAATGGAGCGGGAGGTTGGCCGGAGTACTGGGTTGTCACGAAAAGAGAGCTGAGCCGGAAGGCAAAGCTCTTGATCTACCGGTCAATTTTTGTTCCTACCCTCACCTATGGTCATGAAGGCTGGGTCATGACCGAAAAAACTAGGTCACGAGCACAAGCGGCCGAAATGGGCTTCCTCAGAAGGGTGGCGGGCTTCTCCCTTAGAGATAGGGTGAGGAGCTCAGTCATCCGTGAGGAGCTCGGAGTAGAGCCGCTGCTCCTTTGCGTTGAAAGGAGTCAGTTGAGGTGGTTTGGGCATCTGGTAAGGATGCCCCCTGGCCGCCTCCCTAGGGAGGTGTTTCAGGCACGTCCAGCTGGGAGGAGGCCTCGGAGAAGACCCAGGATTAGGTGGAGAGATTACATCTCCAAACTGGCCTGGGAACACCTCGGGGTCCCCCAGTCAGAGCTGGTTAATGTGGCTCGGGATAGGGAAGTTTGGGGCCCCCTGCTGGAGCAGCTGCCCCCGCAACCCGACTTCGGATAAGCGGTTGAAGATGGATGGATGGATATTGTATGTGTTTATACTGAAAAACAAACTAGCCCTAACATTGTTAGCATTTAATTTTGGATCTCCCTCAAAATAGTCTTATTTTATTCCACTAGATGGCAGGAAGTACTAGACAAAAGAATTGTTCATCTATCACCTTCAAAATGGCTGAAATGTAGGTGGCGCTATAACACATTTTAGCCATTGCAGATATGTCCGTCCATAGACATTCAGTCTAATTATCAGTTCATGCACCACCCCCAATGTTTCATTGAAAATCTTGGCCTCTGAGTGGACTAGAAGCTCAATCTAGGTGTCAATAGAAAGCTGAGATCCTCCGCTTTGCAATGATGAACAACATTTTATCATTAATAATATATATTTCTGATGATTCGTTTAACATGCATTTTCAGCAGCACTGTATATTTAGTTCTGGACATCTAAGACATAACATAAGAATATTCACACAAGCAAGCTCACAGACAAGTAAACAAATGGCTCATGTCTTAGAGAAACTCCTATGGTAAAAGCAGATATTACGTTTTAGCTATTTGCGGCTTACATCAGCAGTTATCGGTGCATAAAAGAGACGTTTGTATTTGATGTCTTACAAACATCATATTTCACTTTGTAATTCTTATGAAAATCCTTTAAACTATGGTATTAGTGCAACACAATAAACTGTACAGCCACGTTCCTGAGATTGAGAGCTTTCATTTGATATATGATGTGTCCATTTAAATGCTATTTTAAAGACTTTTATATTAATATGAACATTTCAGCCACATTACCACTAGGTGGCGCTTATCTGCGAAGCAGATGTTTTAAGGCCTTGTTTTGTTATTTTATGTAACATAAAAGCAGCAGAGATGGTTATCTATGAAAAGTTCAGATTGTAAGCTTTCAACGATACCACATATGCCTGACTTATGTACACGGGGACTTTTTTTAACGATATAGCGTCCCCTTTTGGACCCGCCAGAGTTTAAGCGGTTAAGAAAATAAAGCGAATTTTTAGGACCATTGATGTTTTTTGTATTGTGACATTATTTCAAGGCAATTAACTACATTTTCCACCCACATTCTCATTATCGTAATGCGATTTGAGTTTTTCTATGCATTATCAATATTTTCAATGGTGATTCTTATTAATTCTCATTAGATTCATGGTAAAAAATTACTGTAATACAAAGATATATCTTAAAATCAGTATAAATTAAACAGTACAACAAATACTATCATGATTTATAAACACTTAACAATTTAAGAAATTAAGCCTCTGAGAGGGATAAAGGACGACCACGAGGTGGTGCGACGAGAGAGATCGTTTACGGTCAGCTGCCCGTCATGTGTATAATCACGACCCGGCCCCGCCCTCCCCCCGTCACATTAATATATAATTGTCATTTTTGCATTACGTTAATGACAAGGGGATGGGTAAATGTGCTTTACTGCCATGAAAATAATGTCACAATATAATTTTGTATTTAATTATTTTGATTTTGGGGTTAAATATAGTCCGGACATGTTCTTGCCAGGTTTTGTGGGATTCACCCACACATAGTTCGGCATCACAGTGTCAGAGCTCATGATCAAATCTGCAAACTGCCTGATACAGAATTACATATTAAATTGCACACACACACATCTAAAAGGCAAAAAGCTAAAAACACTCTCTCCGCTATGTAAACGTATACATATACATATACTTGTGCCATCTGTAATATCACCCTCTTTTTCAATCATTTGAATAGTCATATAAGCTGAACTTGAATGGCAAGTGTACAAAATGTATTTCTGGTCTGCATGCATTACATGTTATTGAACATATACACATGCCACATGATGATGGTTAAATATCAGTCTGTTTGGGCACATCATTTCCTCTCTTTATCTGTAGAAATAAAGCTCTGCGATAGCATAGATTAATTCAAAGTGCACATAAAAAGGAAATCGCAAGGATAAATAGCAGAAAGGTAGTCACTTGTGCTTCTTGCAAAAACTGAAAAAAATAAATTCTTGACTGCGTAAAAGCACTTCGATACTACTTGTATATTTCTAATAAAAATAGGGGGTCGCCTATGTTTAAAGCAACTCTTCTATAGTTAGGATAACAGTTTAAAGGGATAGTTCACCCAAAATGAAAATTCTGTCATCATTTTACTCATCCTCGTTTTAATCCAAACCCATGAGGGTGAATAAATGATCACAGAACGTTCAGTTTTGGGTGAACTATCCTTCTATGAAAAATGACGAATTACGTCATAATTTGTTTTATGCAACCAGGCACTCAAATCACCTGACGGAGGTCTTAAACCTCTCGACACACGTCAGATGGTCGAGTTAGACTGTAAGAGAAATGAAGCTGTTGTATCTCTGGATGTTCCTCTTGAGGATCTCAGAGCAGGGGCCGAGAACGCGCTCGAAACGGGGCCGGTCAAGTTTCACACACTTGAGCGGACCTCGAGCCACAACCGTAGCCGCACGAGGTCTGTTCAGCAACAGGGCTATCTCACCTACGAAGAGAAAGCACACTTCAGGTTAGATTACTGACTTAACAGAATGATTACTGTCTTGATTTAAAGGTAGTATGTAAGTATATATCTTTTTTATGTCAGAATACATTCTACTATACCAGTTTATTGTTCACTGACAACTATAAGTAAGCCATTTGTGGGTTTACCTGCCCCATATGTATAAACACTGAGCCTCGCAGGCACTATCAAAACATGGATTTCATTGCTTTTTGTCCAGTGTGTATTTGTTATAGTGGTCTTGTTTATTACAAGGTTAAATGTTTCTCACCTTTTATTTAGTATGGCCTATTTGTTCATAGGGAATCAGTGCCATGATGAGTTTAATGGGGGTTGGCAAAGGTTATTAGAAAACATACTTTATTTTTGTAATTCCGTTTGGTGCCACTAGTAGTGCAGAAATGACATCACGTACTTTACGCAAGAATGCGTAAGTGAGTGCTTAGCCAATGCATTTATATGCTTAGCCAGTTGAACATATATAATGTGTTTTCTTGCGCTACTGTGGCGGTAACAAAACTCAGTTCTCAAGGAGGCGATAAAGTTACCTTTAAAAATCTGTGCTATTAAACTAGAAGTTCTAATATTCAGCTAAATTGCTTTTAATATACTGACTTTCAATTAATTGCACAGCTAAATGCTCTTCGAACTGTTGCTTTGCCATGACAGTAAGAGAAAACTCACCGTAGAAGTGGACAGCTCACACTAACGTCCGCTATAGCGCCCCTTGTGGCAATGTTGAGAATGCAATGCGTACTTGTGCTGTGTTATGAGTTCTGGTCTGACAAATCTTTGGAATGCAACAACGCACAAAATTGAGCTTGCATAGCTAGAAGCGTCTGCTTTCACATTCTTGCGTATAGTATGTTTCGTATTGTGCCTGTGGTGCAGCAGTCTAAACCGCAGTGACGGTAAACAGGCACACAGATCTACATTCTGCATGCCCTGAATATGACGACCTGCCACCTGTTAGGAAAGCTACTCTTCCTGTCTGGCACACACACTTCTTTTCTGTTATTCATTCTGACATGACACTGCAGCAGTGCGATCCTTCACATGCTCACCAAAGTAATCCGACGGCCCCAGACGGCCCACTTCAACATATTCCTCATTATCAGAGCGACGTTGCAGGACAGACGCTGTACCCTGGGAAAACAGAGAGACAGAAGGTGAGAGGCAGGATTAAAGTTCACCCAAAAATTACAATCTTATCATTACCCTGGTGAAGAAAAAAAAATATCTTAAACCACGCCTAAAATGGTTTTATAGTCTTAGCTGGTTTAAACTGGTCTCCCAGTCTGGCCAAGCTGGTAATCAGCTGGTTTAACTGCCCGGCCATTGTTTTCTCAGGCTGACCAGCTACAAAAGTGCCCAAAACCTCTCTAAAATCAGTCAAAAGACCAGCCGAGACCAGCAAACCAGCTTGGGCACCCGACCCGGAAAATATCGAGAGATAGTTACGCAGAAGTTTCTTATCTAATCTAAAATTAAAAAATGTATGCAGATAACATTTTTGATTACTAAAATTTCTAATCTTTAATATCAAAGAATGACAGTTGAAGGTTGCCATGTTCGTCAAGCTCAATAAAGGACATAAAAAAGAAATGTATGAATAAACGTAACGTTAAAAGAAGTCCATATGACTTTTGAAAGTTTTGGTTAAGCAATTGGCCGAAATAAAACGAGTTATTCACTGTGATAATATTCTCATCGGCATTTGCATTCAAAAATGGCACGTCAGTGTCAATGACACCAATACGGCATTGGTTCTAGCGTTTACGTGACTTGACAGACATGGTCATTATGAGCTGATGTTGTATGGAAACAGCTGTGAAAATATTCACAAAAAATGTCTACTTTTGTTTTCCACTGTAAAAATAATATAGCATGTGTGTTTGCAAAGACAAAAGAGTGAGTAAATAATGACAGATTTTTTATTTTGGGGGAACTCTTCCTTTAACGGTCCAACGAAACAGTCCAATACAAAAGGAAGGAGAAGAGGAAAGAGAAACACATAGCTCACGGTGTCGACAGAGTTTAAGACACGTCAGAAGGATTATTTTCAGAGAGATTCTTTGCTTTATACGCCTGCAGGTGTACAGGATTTAGGCAACTCCTCATGCTGCTTCAAGGACTTACAAAACACACACACACACACACACACACACACATATGTAGACACAAGTACACACACAAACACACTGTGACAGAATGACAGGCACACATACATACAAAGCCACGTACACCTGGGCCTGTCAGTGTTGAGATTTTTCAACATTTATCGAGTTCCACTGTATGCAGCGCCCCACATGGCAATACAACAACTCAAACACTTTGAGAAAGAAAAATAAGCACATGCACACAACGTTTCATCACATTTGTCACATCAAGGACAAATATGCTAGCACTAACCACAATACAACAGAAGGATGAGGAGGACAGAGGGGGTCAGGGCTTCTCTATTCAGTCGCTTTGCGGAAGATAAAAACAAGCACCAATAGGCGTTAATCAGTACAAACTAAAAACACCAGTGCACAATGAAAAATACGTCAAACAATAATTAGAACAATATAAGCTCCCAAAGCATGAAATATATTGAAGACAAGAAAACCCAACACACAATTGGATCAAGATCTGCTGTTTGTAAAAAAACTGGTTTGTAATCTTAATTTGAGTATGTAATGAAATAAAAAAATATAAAGCTTCACATTTACTTAAAAATGCAGGATGCTTATTCAATAGCAACAGGGTTTGGAAGAAGAATCTCCACTGTGAGTAAACCAGCTTCTCATGAGAATATGTGGGGGTTGGTAGCAGGTCAAAAGGTCATTTGAGTACTCTTTTGCTGGGTCATTTAGTGCTTTGAATGCCAACACCAACAATTTGTCCTCTATGCGTTATTTTACTGGTAACTATTAAGAAATTATAAACAAGATAGGTGTAATACAGTAAAACAATTTAGATCAAGATATCATAGCATTAACTTTGAAGCTTATTGACGCAAAAAAGTCAAAAGTTGCACACAAATCTTTGATAATATGAGGTCAAGAAACTTGTCTTATGGCCTACTTATATTAACATCATATCTGAGTTTAGTGAGTACAAGACATTCACTTTATAATGCCATTACACAGTCCACCATCCTGCTAAATTCCGCCCAAATTGGAATGACTAAAGGTCCAATTTTGACTCAATGTCTCTCCATAGCAGTGGAAATCAATATAATGCTTATAAACTATAGGGGCTTTTCCACTGCACGGTACAACTCGACTCAACACGACTCTGCTCGCTTTTTGGGTGTTTTCCACTATGGATGGTACCTGGTACTTTTTTTAGTACCACCTCGGTCGAGGTTCCAAGCGAGCTGATACTAAACCTGACGTCAAAATCTTGCAGAACGCTGATTGGTCAGAGAGAATCGTCACTACCGGCATCACTGGATTTCCGACACGTGACATCAATGTTTTATAGATAGCAACAGCGATAACAGTATCATTTATTCATGCGACTTTCGAATTGTGAAAAAAGAAATGGATGTGCGCAAAACCACGCCGTGGTCAATAAAGGAGGTGCAGATGGCCCACTCGTTAGCCATGAAAGTCTCTCAGGAAGTGTCTCAGCTGTTGGCCGCACACGGCTAGCACCGGACCTCCCAACAGTGTTGGGACTTAAAACAGAGACTTAAAGTGACTTAAAAGAACCATCAAGGAAAAGTGGAAGTGGTTCGACCAAATGGACGCTATCTAAACCGGCAAGCAATGGCAGGGAGAGTGCCCTGGACTCAGCCATGATGGAGGATGGTACGTTTTGTTACATTAACTCTATACTCCACTTGAAAGCTTCACATTATTTAGTTGACCAGCTACTGGAAAGCTTCTAAAACAACCAGGCCAATTTAACTGTTAAACTTGTGTAAAATCACCATGCAACATCTGCTTTATGCAGCACAATGAGCTAGTAGCTAACAGCTAGCGGTCATGTTATTGTTTTGGTCAGTTTGTGTCATGTTTAAGATGATGTCACAGCAGTAGAGGCGGTGCAACTATGACGATCAGCCTATAATCCCACCCACGTTGAGGTGGCACTAAACTGCAGTGGAAATGCAAGCTCAGAAAAGTAAAGTGAGTAGAGTTGAGGCGAGTCGAACCGTAACTTGGAGTGGAAACTTGCCATAAGTTACATGGGGAGGGAGAAGGGACCTAAAACAGAGCCATGATACTAGGGATACTAGACCTGACCTGTTTTTTCCCAAAGGAGTTGTTGTTGGCACACATGAAGTGTTCAGGCCAAAACATACTATTTGCAAGTATGTGAACACAAATTCGAACTTACTTGCTCAGCAATATTCTCTTCAAACTGTTGGTCTGCCATGACAGTAGTTTACATGAAAGCGAAAACTCAACGTAGAAGTGGACAGTTCACATTAAGTGCCCCTTGTGGCAACGGTGAGAATGCAAAGTGTAGTTGCCTTGAGTTAAGAATTGCAGTCTGACACATTTCAGAACGCAACACTTGCGTTTGTGTTCACGTATTGCGTAGAGTATGTTTCGCCCTTAGCAGACACTGACATGATTTGAACTAGTGCTAATCCACTGTTGTTGAGTACTGATACAGCACTTGTCAAGTGGTCACTAACATATCCCTGTTCACTGCCCATGGCTATATCTCACTTGTAGTACTACTGGATCTCTTTGGAGCTTTCAACACACAGATGACCCCATTGACCTCAACATCCTGGTAGGAAGACTTGAAAATCACAGGTCAAGTACGGCGTCCATCAAAGGTGTGCGTAGGGTTTTTAATTGTATTTTTGTAAACACAATGTTAACCTAACCTGCTACACTGATTAGACACAACTACGCATATCTACCAGACCACTGGAAACCAGAGACTTATCCAAGATTTATTTTGAGGCTTTTGACGTACATATCAGTAATAGAGCACAACAGTCTGGTTCCAGAAGTGCATATCACATTAATTTTCTTCATAAAGGATTGATTAATAAGATAAATTATAAACCTACAAAGATAGACCTACAGTGAGCTCCAATGTTGTTAATCAATGGTATAGTATATGCTTTTGTTAAAGCCATCAGTCCATGTTATTTCAACCTCATTTTTAAAAAGTCATGTTTACTATCGGAATACCTGGTGAAGAACTACACTACTCGTGATCCAGATGGAAAACGATCATCCAAGCAGAGAATCGCAGCAAACAAACTGCAAATGTCTTTTTCAGATTTTCAAATACTTTTTTGCTTTAAATCAAAGTTTTTCACACTATGATTTACCTTTGAGCTGGTTGGCATGGTTCATGTCTTAGAACTCTTTTATGAAGGATTTTAGGAAATCGCTATGGAAAAAATTGACAGGAAAGATACTTCTGGAACCAAGACGTCTGAAAAGGTGGGCAGACACTGTTATGTAAAACTGCTTACTTTCATCAGCCAAATATAACTACAGAGAAGTTAACACCTGCATTGATCACCTCTAGACTGGACTACTGTAATGCTTTGCTACTTTTCTCATTATGTCATATAATTCAGTATAATACAGAAACCTGTGGGAGGAAATTCTCATAAGGGTAAGAACATTTGAGATACTGGCTGCCTATAATAATAATCCATCCATCTCCATCTTCAACCACTTATCCGAAGTCGGGTCGCGGGGGCAGCTGCTCCAGCAGCAATAATGCCTATAAACCTCATGTTTATAGGCATTATTGGCTGCCTATATTAATAATATTATTGCTAAATTATTATTGTTATAAACTAAAATGCCTACAAAAATAAACAAGACTATTGCTCACTCTCAGATTTGAACAACCCCTAACCCGAAGTATTAAACTATGGTGCGTAACACCTCAAATCATTCGGTTTGTTGAGGAGAAGTGTGCAGTTACTTTCTAAACAATGGGACTATTTTAAAATAAGAAATAAAATAATACTAATTGAGGGAGGCACCAGAGCTCGATCTAGGCAACAGAACATTTTTTTAATTTGGCCAGTAAGCAATAACCTAGCAACCACCCAGAACAACCCAGCAACCACATAGCGGCAGGCTAAACACACCCCAAACACATAAACAACCCAAAGCACCCTAGTATCGTAGAAGTTACTTTTGCATGTGCAAGCACCACTCATGTTTTCCTATGAACATTTTTAAATCTGATATAGACTATGCTGTCACAAACACAGCTCTGTTATCCTAGCTGTTAGACTACCTGAAAGACCTCCTGATTCCCGACTGCCTTTTGTGCCTCCCTCAAACGCAGGATGCTGCTTCTTATCACTTCTGAGCACTGTGAGAACATCTGCTAAAGGAAGAGCATTATGTTACAAAGCTCCACAGCTGTGCAATTGCCTTCCTGCCAATATGAAGAATCAGACATGCTGCCAATTTTTAAGTGTACAATAAAAAACATTCCTGTTCAGTCAAGCATATAGCTAAGGTAACTCATGCATACAGGCCACCATTATTGCCAGAGGTCACCAAGCTGAATTGGGCACCTGAGAAACAGAGAGTTTTGGTTAACTGAGATGCCGGAGTAGTTCGATTGCCTTTACCTCATGTTTACTCAAGTCTATTGATGGTGTTTGGGAGGGTTGCGCTCCACCTCAAAGTCTTTTTAAGGCTAGGTGTCTCAAAGGTCAGCTGGAGTTCACTGGTTGATCTGGTTGAGTAGCATGCTATCTAATTAACCTTGATACATTAAATACTAATTTGTCCTCCTGTCCATCTGTCCTCACTTGTTTTTGCATTGATGTGTGTGTGTGTGTGTGTGTGTGTGTGTGTGTGTGTGTGTGTGTGTGTGTGTGTGTGTGTGTGTGTTAGGCATACATATATTTGTACCCTTTCATGGGTTGGTGTCACTAGAACCTTTAATTTCTTCTCATGCTATTTCTATCTCTCTCATACCATACATACAATTTTCTATCTCACACTCAAATTGTTGATTAGCCAACTAGGGTATTCTGTGTAGTTGCTAAGTGGTTGTTAATGTGTTGGTATGCGGTTGGGAGGGTGTTTTGGGTAGTTGATAGGTGGTTGCTTACTTCTCAAGTTAAAAGAGCCCATCTTTAAGTCTCTATGATATTCTGATCCCTAGATATGACTTGGATCTCTCTTTTAATAAAAGTCCATGGGATTTACACTAACTAAGCACTTTATTAGGAACACTATGGTCCTAATACATTATTAGGACCATAGTGCATAATAATGGTCCATACATAACCGACGTGGCCTTCTGCTGTTGTAGCCCATCCGCCTCAAGGTTTGACATGTTGTGCATTCTGAGATGCTATTCTGCTCACTATAATTGTACAGAGTGGTTATCTGAGATACTGTCGCCTTTCTGTCAGCTCGAACCAATCTTGTAATTCTCCGTTGATCTCTCTCATCGTCAGGGCATTTCTTTCCGCAGAACTGCCGCTCACTGGATGTTTTTTGTTTTTGGCACCATTCTGAGTAAACTCTAGACTGTTGTGTGTGACAATCCCAGGAGAAAAACAAAAACAAACCAAAGTTTAATACTTAACGTTTGGGGTTTGTTCAAATCCCTAACCCTTAGTTTGAGCAATTGCATATTCATATAGTTATGATGAGGTAAACCATTCTAGCATACTTTCTCAGTGCTTCCTTCATTATACGGTGTAAAATGTATTTATTTCTCTGTAAAGCATTAAACTGGCTTGTAACTCCACAAAGTCAATCTGGAAAGTTCTCAAAACAGCAGCACAGTGTTTTTAATAAAGACATTTACTGTGGAAAAAAACCTAACCCTATGAGAAAATGTGGAAACAAGTCAGAACATTGCATTTTTAATATGCCAAAGATGCCTTTCATCTCATTCCGATTTGAATGTGCATTGACTGCCTATAATTATGTGGTACATAATTTTTCTTGAAAATAGGCTTTTAAGCTAAGTTTTAAGCTTTTAATGTTTTGGTGTTACTCTGGAGGATCAGCGATTTGGTATGTGCAGGATATTGGCTTCGGACATGATCTTCAAGGGTATGAAATCATGGGGATGCCCCGAAGCTGTTGTTTTTACATTCATACCAAATTAGAAGTCTCCCAATGGGCAACAAATTGTTTCAGCCTCTGTGGGAAAACCTGTATAACACACATTTCATAAAAAATTATTAAATAAATAACAAATTACATGCTTAACAAATATAAAAATTAAACCAAAGAGACTGGAATATCAATAAATAGAATAAGATCTGAACATATCAGAACTGAACAAATACAATAGAATAAAATGGAACAATGTAGAACAGAATATAGACAAGAAAAGAATAGTACCGAACAAATGGTATAGGATGAGTAGTATAGAGAATAATAGAAATATAGACAAGAATATAATATAACTGAACAAATAAAACAGCACAGGACAAAAATAGACACAAACATAGTAAAGTGAACACATAGAATAGAATTGAGTAGTATAGAGTATAATAGAAAAATAGACAAGAATAGAATAGAGCTGAACAAATAAAACAGCACAGAACAAAAATAGACACATAGTAAAGTGAACAAATAAAATAGAATTGAATAGTATAGAGTATAATAGATAAATAGACAAATATATAATAGAACTGAACAAATAAAACAGCACAGAACAAAAATAGACAAACATAGTAAAGTGAACAAATAGAATAGAATTGAATAGTATAGAGTATAATAGGAAAATAGACAAGAATAGAATAGAACTGAACACATAGTATAGAAAAGTGGAAATGAACAAATAGAATTTAACAAATATTGATAATTGAATAAAATATAACAAATAGAATAGAACAGAACAGAAAAATAGACAATAATAGAATAGATCTGAACTGCATTTAGGACAGAATAAAAGTGAACAAATAGAATAGAATAGAACTGAACTGCATTTAGGACAGAACAAAAGTGAACAAATAGAAAAGAATAAATAGAACAGGCGTGAAGAAATATTTAGAATAATATAGAACAAACAGTTCATTATAAAACTGAACAAACTGAATGGAACAGAAAAACAGACAGGTATAGAATAGAACTGAACAAATAGAATAGAATAGAATAGAATAGAATGGGGAGGAAGCACAAACACTCAAAATGCAAATAATTTGCCAAGTCGCAGCAGATGTATGGCATAGTAGTGCAGTACAGCTGTCTTGGTAACATACCATATCATGAATCATCATATTAACCATGGCACAAATAAAGAAGGATAGTTATCTATTGTGAAATCAGTTATTGTGTGACAGTTGCTTTGTGACACAATCTAACCAGCAACAAATGTGCCAAATAGATGAGAGATGGAATGTGCTAACCTGTGAGAGTACACATATACTGTAGAGAGCAATAGTACTGTTTCTTTGTTTCTATTGTAAGATCGGTGCAAATTGCCAGAATGCATAATAAAGTTTTTGTAAGGCAACGACTGAAATTGTGTTGGTTAAGTTATAGGCTTTAGTCTTAAATACTGAAAGTACATTCACTTTGCTTCAGCTAAAATTATGCAATACAGTACTTGTTTATCATAGTCAAGCATCAATAACTAGATTATTTTAAGAACATGTGAGTGGTGTTTGCATGTGTAAAATGCGCCTCCATAATGCTTTATAGGTGAATGATTTATAGGAATATTTATATAACATGATACATAAATGCAAACATGTCAGTTTCATCAGGGCAGTAAAAATCAAGCTCTATCTCAATATATGCCTTCTTAGCAGCCTGTTTATTGTGTAATTAGAATTGTGTGTGTGTGTGTGTGTGTGTGTGTGTGAGCGTATATTTATCACTTTGTGGGGACCAAATGTCCCCATAAAGATAGTAAAACCCGAAATTTTTGACCTTGTGGGGACATTTTGTCGGTCCCCATGAGGAAAACAGCTTATAAATCATACTAAATTATGTTTTTTGAAAATGTAAAAATGCAGAAAGTTTTCTGTGAGGGTTAGGTTTAGGGGTAGGGTTAGGTTTAGGGGATAGAATATAAAGTTTGTACAGTATAAAAACCATTATGTCTACGGAAAGTCCCCATAAAACATGGAAACACAACATGTGTGTGTGTGTGTGTGTGTGTGTGTGTGTGTGTGTGTGTGTGTGTGTGTGTGTGTGTGTGTGTGTGTGTGTGTGTGTACATGTTTATACTACATTGTGGGGACCAAGTAAAACCTGAGATCACCTACCTTTTGGGACCCAGCCAGCGGTCCCCACGAGGGAAATGGCTTACATTTTGAAAATGTAAAAATGCTAAAAAGTTTCTGTGAGGGTTAGGTTTATTGGTAGATTTAGGGTTAGGGGATATACATTATCATTAGATCTGTATAAAATCCATAACATGCATGGAAGTCTACGGAAAGTCCCCACAATAATAATAATAATAACTAAGTTTGTGCATGTTTGTGTGTGTGGAACAATGCAAAGTGGCCCAAACCATCCAAAGTGAATAAAAAAAGAGAGCTACACGGACAGTATCTGTTAAGACAAACAACTATGAGATGTGACTTAGACAATGACACACAGCTCCCCTGGAACAGGCAGTGTTTCTTCCCAAGCCTCTGTGTGTCACTGTGCGTGTCAAACCT
Source organism: Xyrauchen texanus (assembly GCF_025860055.1). Classification (NCBI taxonomy): domain Eukaryota; kingdom Metazoa; phylum Chordata; class Actinopteri; order Cypriniformes; family Catostomidae; genus Xyrauchen; species Xyrauchen texanus. The sequence continues at coordinate 42,221,880 of NC_068287.1, forward strand.
TCTCTGGTTCCCTCGCTCGGCTCTGGAGCCTGGGCCTGACCCTGTGTGAAAGTCTGTAGCTAACATTCCAGCACTGAACCGCTGGCCACCCTGCTCTGGGAATCAGGCAGAGAAAGAGGAAGAGACACAGACCGATGTCTCATGCAAAAGTCCTCTTTATTTATTTTTAACTTTGTCTCTGCCCTGCTCTTGCTTGACCCAAATTAACAGAAGAGGACAGAAATGCAAACTGGACAAATAAAACAGAACAAAATGACAGAATACTGTAAAACGGAACAGAAGATAATCAAACTCAACAGATACAACAGAGCAGTATCTCCTCTAGAAGATGAACAAAATAGAACAGAGTAATATTAATAAATGGAGCTGAACGAATGACATACAATAGAATAGAATAGAACAGAATAGATTAGAATGGAACAGAATAGAATAGAATAGAACAGGACTGAATAATATAAATAGAGCAGAGCTAAACTAATGGTATAGAATAGAATAATATGAAGTAATGGCATCAAACAAAAAGAATAGGATAGAACGAAACAATACAGTATTTATAGAATGGAGCTGAACTAATAGTATACAATAGAACAAAACGGAATAGAATAGAATAGAACAGAATAGAACTGAATAACATGATCAAAATGATGTAACAAGAACAAGATAGCACTGCGGATGGCTGCTTCGGTTAGGAGCTCTCTAGCGTTATAAATAAACATATTTTTTGTTTGTCATGTTTTTTGTCACTCTTTCCCATTCAGTTTCACCAGGGATGAACTGCTAAATATTCGGCAGAGCATAACATAATTATTCAGATGTTTTGTTAGACATCTTAATTGGAGGTGCAGCTGTGCTCTACAAAGCACTCCAAGAGACGCAAGTGAGGGAAGCATGCCTGCGCGCTCGTGAAGCTCCGTCAATGCGGCTTTAGGACTCCACTGCGTGTAAACATCTGGCAAATGTCCGCTCCCTCGCTAGCAAAACGGACAAACTGCTTCTGCTCACTCAAACAAATAAGGACTTTTCTAACTCCGCTGCTCTGTGTTTTACGGAAACCTGGCTGAATGTATGCGTTACATCTGCTGGGCTTCTGGCTGTTCAGAGTGGATCTCATTGCGGAATCATCTCGGAAAACGAGAGGCGGCAGAACATGCTTTTCTGAAAGTTGGTGTACAGATGTAACAGCATTGAAGAAGATGAGCTATCCTAATTTAGAAGTGCTCTTCATCAACTGTAAGCCTGTCTACTCACCGCGGAAGTTTTCCTTGTTTATTCTGGTGAGTGTTTACATCCTGACACAAGCATGCATGAATGTAGCACTGCAACAGCTGGCTGATCCAGTGCTGCGTTCACACATGCTTGTGTCAGGATGTAAACACTCACCAGAATAAACCAGGAAAACTCCTTCGGCGACCATTATATCGAAAAAATGTATATAGTTATCGACGGTACACCTTTATCAATAAGGATATACAATTTTTTTCATATAACACTCGATAGTTTCACTTAAATGCATTAAAATGTAAATAGACATGAAGTTTGGTTGCATGAACAACCCTCAAGCATGCGCCATGCCTGGATCATAAACAGCCTATCTAATGTGAGTGACAAGCAAACAGCCAATAACAAGTTGCGTTGCTCTGGGATTCGGTTGCGCCATTGCCTTGTGACATCAGAACACATGAACACATGCGAAAATGAGTGCTGTGCCTGCTGGCGATGAGGAGATGTCAGCTCACCAGTGTGGCAGTTTTGTTTGGTTTCTTTACGTCTGATAAGCATCAGAACACTGTTGTTGTGTAAGCTTTGCAAAAAAAAGTACAGAAACACAAGCAACTTATTTCACCACCTTATCCACTTCCACACTTTGGAAAATGCAGCATGTCGTCTGCCTCGACCTACATCTACCTCACCTCAACAAACAACCCACAAGCCGTCCACGATGGAGAGGTACTCGGAACAATACCTTATGAGACATCCTCCAAACAATTTTTTTAACATTTTATTTATTAAGTTCAAGAGTTTCTTTAACACTTATTTATTTAATCTTCATATATGATATAAGAAGATATTTGTAAATGTTTTTTTAATTTTGACTGTTAAAACTAAAATTATTATTTGCCTTAATAGAGCAGGTAAATTAAAAACACAGTGGTTAAATTAAAAACTTTTTTTAAAAAAAGTGTATTAAAATGTATCAATAATTATCAAAACCGAATGATATGAAACATTATACCGTGATACATTTTTTAGCTGTATTGCCCAGCCCTAATAAAAGGGTTGATGAACTAATGGCATAAAACATAAAAGAACAGAACTGATTTATATGAATAGAATGGAGCTAAACTAATGGAATACAAAAGAGCAGAATTGAATTGAATAGAACTGAATTACATGATTATAATGGAATTGAACTAATGGTATAGAATAGAAAATATAATAACAATATAGAATAGAACTGAATAATATGAATAAAACGGCATTAACTAGTGTTATAGAATAGAAAATTATAAAAAGAACAGAATAGTACAGAACTAAATAATATAAATAGAATGGAGCTGAACTAATGGTACACAACAGAACAGAAAATAACAATATAAAATAGAACATAATAATGTTAATGCAGGAGAGATTATCTAATAGTATAGAATAGAATAGTATAGAACTAAATAATATGAATAGAAGGGAGATGATCTAATAGTATAGAATAGAATAGTATAGAACTAAATATGAATAGAAGGGAGATGATCTAATAGTATAGAATAGAATAGTATAGAACTAAATAATATGAATAGAAGGGAGATGATCTAATAGTATAGAATAGAATAGTATAGAACTAAATAATATGAATAGAAGGGAGATGATCTAATGGTATAGAATAGAATAGTATAGAATATAACTAAATCATATGAATAGAAGGAAGATGATCTAATGGTATAGAATAGAATTAAATAATATGAATAGAAGGGAGATTATTTAATGGTATAGAATAGAATAGTATAGAATAGAACTAAATAATATGAATAGAAGGGAGATGAGCTAATGGTATAGAATAGAATAGAATAGAACTAAATAATATGAATAGAAGGGAGATGATCTAATGGTATAGAATAGAATAGAATAGAACTAAATAATATGAATAGAAGGGAGATGATCTAATGGTATAGAATAGAATTAAATAATATGAACAGAAGGGAGATTATTTAATGGTATAGAATAGAATAGTATAGAATAGAACTAAATAATATGAATAGAAGGGAGATGATCTAATGATATAGAATAGTATAGAATAGAACTAAATAATATGAATAGAGCGGAGATTATCTAATGGTATAGAATAGTATAGAACTAAATAATATGAATAGAAGGGAGATGATCTAATGGTATATAATATAATTAAATAATATGAATAGAAGGGAGATTATTTAATGGTATAGAATAGAATAGAACTAAATAAAATGAATAGAAGGGAGATGATATAATGGTATAGAATAGAATAGTATAGAATAGAACTAAATAATATGAATAGAGCGGAGATTATCTAATAGTATAGAATAGAACTAAATAATATGAATAGAAGGGATATGATCTAATGGTATAGAATAGAATAGTATAGAATAGAACTAAATAATATGAATAGAGCGGAGATTATCTAATGGTATAGAATAGTATAGAATAGAACTAAATAATATGAATAGAAGGGAGATTATTTAATGGTATAGAATAGAATAGTATAGAATAGAATTAAATAATATGAATAGAAGGGAGATTATTTAATGGTATAGAATAGAATAGAACTAAATAATATGAATAGAAGGGAGATGATCTAATGATATAGAATAGAATTAAATAATATGAATAGAAGGGAGATGATCTAATGATATAGAATAGTATAGAATAGAACTAAATAATATGAATAGAAGGGAGATGATCTAATGATATAGAATAGTATAGAATAGAACTAAATAATATGAATAGAAGGGAGATGATCTAATGATATAGAATCGTATAGAATAGAACTAAATAATATGAATAGAAGGGATATGATCTAATGGTATAGAATAGAATAGTATAGAATAGAACTAAATAATATGAATAGAAGGGAGATGATCTAATGATATAGAATAGTATAGAATAGAACTAAATAATATGAATAGAAGGGATATGATCTAATGGTATAGAATAGAATAGTATAGAATAGAACTAAATAATATGAATAGAGCGGAGATTATCTAATGGTATAGAATAGTATAGAACTAAATAATATGAATAGAAGGGAGATTATCTAATGGTATAGAATAGTATAGTACAGAATAGAATTAAATAATATGAATAGAAGGGATATGATCTAATGGTATAGAATAGAATAGTATAGAATAGAACTAAATAATATGAATAGAGCGGAGATTATCTAATGGTATAGAATAGTATAGAACTAAATAATATGAATAGAAGGGAGATTATCTAATGGTATAGAATAGTATAGAACTAAATAATATGAATAGAAGGGAGATTATTTAATGGTATAGAATAGAATTAAATAATATGAATAGAAGGGATATGATCTAATGGTATAGAATAGAATAGTACAGAATAGAACTAAATAATATGAATAGAGCAGAGATTATCTAATGGTATAAAATAGTATAGAACTAAATAATATGAATAGAAGGGAGATTATCTAATGGTATAGAATAGTATAGTACAGAATAGAATTAAATAATATCAATAGAAGGGATATGATCTAATGGTATAGAATAGAATAGTATAGAATAGAACTAAATAATATGAATAGAGCGGAGATTATCTAATGGTATAGAATAGTATAGAACTAAATAATATGAATAGAGCGGAGATTATCTAATGGTATAGAATAGTATAGTACAGAATAGAATTAAATAATATGAATAGAAGGGATATGATCTAATGGTATAGAATAGAATAGTATAGAATAGAACTAAATAATATGAATAGAGCGGAGATTATCTAATGGTATAGAATAGTATAGAACTAAATAATATGAATAGAGCGGAGATTATCTAATGGTATAGAATAGTATAGAACTAAATAATATGAATAGAAGGGAGATTATCTAATGGTATAGAATAGAATTAAATAATATGAATAGAAGGGATATGATCTAATGGTATAGAATAGAATAGTACAGAATAGAACTAAATAATATGAATAGAGCAGAGATTATCTAATGGTATAGAATAGTATAGTACAGAATAGAATTAAATAATATGAATAGAAGGGATATGATCTAATGGTATAGAATAGAATAGTATAGAATAGAACTAAATAATATGAATAGAGCGGAGATTATCTAATGGTATAGAATAGTATAGAACTAAATAATATGAATAGAAGGGAGATTATCTAATGGTATAGAATAGAATTAAATAATATGAATAGAAGGGATATGATCTAATGGTATAGAATAGAATAGTACAGAATAGAACTAAATAATATGAATAGAGCAGAGATTATCTAATGGTATAGAATAGTATAGTACAGAATAGAATTAAATAATATGAATAGAAGGGATATGATCTAATGGTATAGAATAGAATAGTATAGAATAGAACTAAATAATATGAATAGAGCAGAGATTATCTAATGGTATAGAATAGTATAGAACTAAATAATATGAATAGAGCGGAGATTATTTAATGGTATAGAATAGAATTAAATAATATGAATAGAAGGGATATGATCTAATGGTATAGAATAGAATAGTATAGAATAGAACTAAATAATATGAATAGAGCAGAGATTATCTAATGGTATAGAATAGTATAGAACTAAATAATATGAATAGAGCGGAGATTATTTAATGGTATAGAATAGAATAGAACTAAATAATATGAATAGAAGGGAGATGAGCTAACTGTATACAATATAACTGGACTAAACAAATAGTTATATTAAAATAATGTTTTTTAATAGAATAGAAATGATCAAATACAATAGAACAAAAGAGAATAAATTAGTACTGAACAAATCCAACAGAATAGAACAGAAGTTAAAAGACTGAAAATAAATATATTATAGAAAATAAAGTTATATTCTGTTTCCCTATGAAACATTTCCTTTGCAAGTGTTTCTTATTCAGTCTGTTTAAGTAACTTTCATATACTCACACACACCTCGACAAAGCAGCAGCTTTCCTTCAAAGTCTCAACACTGGAACACATAACCTTCCATTGTTCACCAATGACGAGTTCACCTTTCAGCTACAAATGTGTGCTTTTCCAGTTCACTTTAAATGGCTCATTAATCTTAGATTTATAATTTTCCCTACAGTAAAGGAATAACTGGGGCCTTTTCCAAATGACCAAATTTGTTATGTTACCTGGCTCAAATCAGCAGTAAATTTGTCCTGAGAATCAACAGCTAGTAAGGTAAAATTCCACCTCTATGCTATTTGGCCCCTCCAAAACTCTAGACATTTGAACTCTAAAAATGATGCAGTGGCCAACCCAAAACAAATCCTTTTCATATTTAGGGTAAGGAATTTCATTAAACCCTTAAACGTATGTATTAATCTTCAGCTCCTAACCCGTCCCACAGTTTTTCCTATATACACGAATGAGACCTCAAATCATGCAGATTATGTAGGAGACTTTCTAAGCAATCAGATCTTATAGATTTGCATTAAATAAGGGCAACCACTCTGAATGCTTAGAGACCACCTAGCAATGCCATAGAACCACCCATTAAACCAAAGTATAATCTCATTATGTTTTGCACAGGCGAGCACCACTCAAATGTTCTTTAGAAAATGTAAAACAAGTTTTTCAAGAAAACAGTACTTTAACGATTCAATAGTATTGATAATTATGAGCAATAGTAATAGTGATGCTTGTCTATACAATCGCAATAGACAGGTAGATCTTGAGAGCACAGGTTGGGACCAAGTGGCAGCCAAATAAAGGTTTAGAGCACTGAATCGCTCAACAGCTTGTGTATATTAGTCCAGCAACTTTCGTGGAGGGTGTTGAGAAGAGAATTAGAACAAAAGAGACTGTGAAAATATAAGAAGGAATGCAAAAGAACAGACACAGAGGGGAAAAGAACCCCCCAGCCTTTATATCAATTTTATAAATATGGAGTTAATCAAAATATTGTTCAAAGATCTGGCAGAGAATGAGGAGAATGAGTCAGCTCCGCAAGGGGTTTCAAGCTCCTAAATGTGTTCTGCGGTGTTGACAGCTGAGTGAGAATGTCAGCTAAATCATGACAGGATAGCATAAATAAGCATTTTTAAACACAAACACAAATTTAATTCAATACATCTCCACCTCTTGGAGATCTGAACACTTTTTACAATGGGGTGTGTCTGAAAGCAGTGCTTACATACTAGAGAAAGTTCTGACTGTGCGCTTGATAGATAACAATGTGCAGGATCCGGTTTGAGGGTTTGGAAAGAGCCAGGTCAGTTTGAAATCAATTGGTTAATGCAGCAAATTGGGTTTTTGGAAGCACATTATCATTGGTCAATGCATGTGTGTGTCAGAATGCTTTGCAGCAAATCTAGAATGTTCTCAACTTTTGATTGCATTACGGAGCATCGCTTTAGCCAACCTTTCCCTTGACATCCTTGCAATGCATCGTCTCCATTGAAATCAATGGAGTCCCATTTTTCTCTGCTGTAACGTAAACTCTGGTGTGTGTGGGCACCCTTAGCAAGTGTCAGGCACAAACCCCCAAGAGCAAACACAAAGTGACAGTCGAAAGAAAACTCCCTGAGGAACCTTGCAAGGAACCAAGGAAGAACAGATCCTCAAAAGCCAGTTATTATGGAGTGTTGTTCTACAACAGATGTAGTGAACAAACCCTAAGATGATCTTTTGCTATACACACCTCTGTTATAATGAAGAAGTCATCTCCTGGTTCCCCTTGAACCACAATCTTCTCTCCATCTTCAAACTGCACAGGCTCCAGGGCATCAGCCACGGTCAACCTCTCCCACTTATCAAGAGATTCTGTAGGATACATGTGATGGAGATTAAAGAGGATGAAGACACTTAAAGATGCATCAACAAGAATTCTTATTTATGAAGCTCTTGTCTTCATCTCTCAGTGGACCTGGCGACACAAATTGAACAGCTAAAGAACATGAACTTTGACTAAACAGAATAAACAGTCGTGTTTGAGGACATCCTGTTTATTTGTAAATATACAGGGTACAGAGTAGGGGTGATGGGAAAAATCAATTTCTTTCTCGAACAGTTCTGTGTCCAGAAAAATGTATTATCAGAATTTAAAGTATAAGATACAAAATTGAATCACAATTAATTGCATGATTTTTTGTTGTTAATCGCGATTAATCGCAGATTTGGAAAATTATGCAATTTTACACTATATATACACACTTCTTTTCCTGTCAAAATGAATTTATTTCCATCTTAGGCAAGAACACAAAACATAATGTAACAACATAATAATTTTTTTTAATTTTCGAAACAAAGCCTTTCACAGTATAAAGATAGCGATGCACAAAAACTGCAATTCAATTAACATTAAACGTTTCCCAAACTGGGAGTTTGACTAATTAAAAGAACTCCCCATATGTTGCATATTCATTTCAATGGGCATTAAATCTCTTAAACTCGCATCATCCACAATATTAATCTGCCAGTAGACTGTGGCTATCCATTTTCTTACAGCAATCGTGAAGCTGCGTTCATGATTCGCATCGGAGCGTCAGCGCCAGGGGCGCTTTGAACTCCACCTGAAGAGCGCCTTCAGAAAGTCTCATTCTGCAATTTTGTTATAGTTAAGAATTACATGCTTCTGTGGTAATTAACATGCTTGATTTCTTGAAATGCTTGAAATTCCTTCTGGACTTGTAACAGCTTTAAGCTTTTCTGCTACGCTTGTAGACTCATCTTGGTATAAGAGCTCTGGTGTGTGTTAGTGTTTGTGGTGTGTGTAATATTTTAATGACTCTGGGTGGACAAATGACTAATTTTCCGCCCTGCCCAACATGTGTTTATTTTGTATTAACAGTAAATGCGTTAATAGTGATTAAGAAAAATTAACATGTTAAACTTTTTTAATTAATTGCATGCAATTCTGACAACTCAAATTAATAATTCTGTTTATTTAAAAAAACAAACATATGCAGAACACACTATTACACAAACATCTACGAATTCAGTAATTAGTTCTTCCTCAAAAGTGCTCATTGTAGCAGCCTGATTCCTTAGAAAACGTTGCTTTTGTTTGGCAGCGAATGATAAAAACCTATGTCTCAATGATGCCTGGAAATTGAGTAGAAGCCAGACAGTCATATTGGAAGGATTTTAAAAAAGCTTTGCCATTTTTGTGTGCAATATGATTTCAGTGGCCTGCCATTTGAAGGTCAAGACTTAATGCTTTTAATAAATAAACAAACTGATAAGGATGACACCAAGGCTTATCACTTCCCTGGAGCTAATAGGGCCACTGTCTGTCAACAGCCAAAAGTATATCCTGTGCTCATGCACAACACCACTACATATTCTGAAGCCGTGGCCGTGAGAAGAGAAACCACCAAAGCCATCATTCAAGACCCACCACATTCCAGGAATGGAATGGCTCCCACCTTCCAGCCTCCATCACACAGGCGTACCACACACAAACTTGAAACACTAAAACCCACTGGACTCATGCACCGCCCGCTCCGTTCTACAGCTGTAAATAATAATGAACACATCTGTGGGGATCCTTTACTGTTTGCTTCGTCTATCTTCGTTTAACATCATCTCATCACATTAGAATGCAGGACAGAGGAAAGGGAAGGCAGCTTACTATCACTCTATCAGGTGGTAAAAAGAGAATGACCTCATGTTAACATCTGAATAGTTGGAATAAGACGGTGTGTGCATGGGTTAGGTGTGTGTGTGTGTTGGGGCCAGGCTGTCTGCATGCCCCAGACTAATGGTCACTTTATCAGGCTGGCTAAGACATCCTCACGCCTGGGCTGACGTCCACCTGCTTCAGTTGTAACATGAGCCGCCAGTGAGGGAAAATCAACATTGCATGTTTCAACTAGTAAAAAACAAACTTTTTGTTTATGGATGTGTCCATGTTAGCACGTCCTATTTTGGGATTTTTTTAACGCAGCATAACATAAACGTAAATGCAACACAACACAGTGTAATGCAACACAATATAACATAGCACAATGCAACCTAACAACGCAATGTAAACTACCGCAACATAACCTAACGTAACACAATATAACAAAACGCAACATAACATAACACAAGATAACGTAACAACACAATGTAATGCAACGTAATGCAAAGTAACATAATGCAACATAACAAAAATGCTATATAACGCAATACAAGGTAATGTAATGCAATGCAACGTAACGTAACGTAACACAACATAACACAATGTAACAACAATGCAACGTAACTAATTTAATTCACTGATGCATCGCGATTCTTTATGAAACAATTCACCAAAAAAATCATAATTGCGATTTTAATACATTTTAATTAGGGCCAAGGCACTGAAAGTGCGGAGACCCTATTGTTCCTCTAAGGATTATTATTATTATTAGGGCCCAAGCACTGAAAATGGGCATGTAATGGGGGCTCTGTAGCACCCCCATTTTCACCTACAGTCACAAAAATGGGTACATATATAGATCTCATCAAGCCGAACAACTTTCATACTAACAGTCCTTAGCTCCACCCAACAGGAAGTTGTCCATTTTGGATTTTCTGAAAATCACAGGCTATGAACTTTTAAATACTAGTCCTAAAGTATTCATGTGACTGGCACAAAAACAGGCTGAAGCTATACATTTATGTTAAAAATGTGAAACAGGAAGTGCCTTATATCTTCTGTGTGCATTGTATGATTTTTAAGAAAATTCAGCTCTATGTATGGTAATGGGGGCTGATCACATTTATGTGGCTATTATGGGTCACGGTCATAGCGCCACCAACTGGAAGCAGGAAGTAAGGCAATTTTAACAGACTTTCAAATAGCCCTCTTGTGTTTACATGAATTGCATAAAAATTCTTTAGAATAATGCTGGTGTAAAATTGTAAAGGGATATTTGATATCTTAAATAGTGTTGCCATGGCAACACAATAATTGTTATTATTCCTTTCTTCCTATATTTGGGTGTAAACTGAAATCGTTGTAATTCATAAATGCTAGGGAGTTCAGACCTAAGCCCAGTCTCTTTTTAAAGAAGACACTGGCAGTTTATTATGCAAGTGAAAACAGTTTTTAAAGTGAAATAAAACAGTTTATTGTAATTAAATTTACTGCACAAATGTATTATTTTTTAACATAAAATTATCGGAGTAAACTCATTGGCATAAAACCCAATATGAATTTGAGAACAATTATATAAAAAGATAATTTATATGAAAGCTTTTTCTTTTTTTTTGTAAAATGCCAAAAAGGTGGGACAGTAAGATATAAAGTTTAGGATCTAAACAAAACTAATGTTAGAAACACCTTTCACACCACATGTGAAGTGACAACATTTTAATTTACAACATAATGTAAGACATTTATAAGATTAGAAATATTATAACTTCTAAAATAACTAGTTTCAATGTAAGTGATGTTAGCAGTTGGAGCCAGCAACTATTTTTATTTTCAACAAACATATTGTATTTGTCCTTTAAATCAATTAACCATAAAGCACAAATTTATAGAGAGACCATGGATGACAAAAGGATTAAAAAATGCTTGTAAAAAAAAGAATACCTTGTATAAAGAAATTATAAAACACAGAACTAAAGAAGCTGAGAATAAATACAAAATATATAAAAATAAATTGACCAGTATCATGAGGAGAAGTAAGAAAGATTATTATAATAAAATATTAAATGATAATAAAAATGATATCAAGGGTATATGGAAAGTGTTAAATAATGTTATAAGGAATGGACCAATGAATAAAAAATACCCTCAGCATTTTATAGAAAAAGAGAGGACATTAAGCATCATGGAAGATGTGGTCAATGGGTTTAACAATTTCTTTGTAAGTGTGGGAGCAAAGCTGGCTGATGTTATTAAAAGTCCTCAGATTGAAAGTGAGGCGAAGGCAGTTGATTATTTATATAGTAACCCTAACTCTATGTTTTTGAAACCAGCGGAGGAAATTGAGATTATTGAAATCGTTAATAATTGTAAGAATAAAACGTCAACAGACGTGAATGATATTGATATGGTCTTAATTAAGTATGTCATTGGTGCAATCGTTAAACCGTTAACTCATATTTATAATTTGTCTTTAAAAACAGGTGTATTCCCAAGCAAAATGAAGATTGCAAAAATCATTCCACTATATAAATCTGGAGAGAGAAATCAATTCACGAATTATAGGCCATTGTCTTTACTCTCTCAGTTCTCTAAAATATTAGAAAAATTGTATGTAATTAGATTGGACAATTTTATTGAGAAGCATGAATTATTGGTTGACAGTCAGTATGGATTTAGGACAAACAGATCTACATCAATGGCACTAATGGAGTTAATTGAAGACATTACCAGTGCTATAGATAACAAACAGTACGCAGTGGGAGTATTTATTGATTTAAAAAAGCTTTCGATACAATAGATCATCGTTTGTTAATCAATAAACTGGAAAAGTATGGTATCAGAGGAGTTGCATTAGATTGGATGAAAAGTTACATAAGTAACAGACTTCAATTTGTTCAAATGGGTGAGTACAGATCGGAGTGCTTAGGTATCACCTGTGGAGTACCACAGGGGTCAATATTGGGTCCGAAATTATTTATTATGTACATAAATGACATATGTAGGGTGACTGACCTCTTAAAATTTGTGATTTTTGCGGATGATACCAATATTTTTTGTTCAGGGGAAAATTTGAAGCAGCTTTTGGAGGTGGTCACATCAGAAATTAATAAGTTAAAAATTTGGTTTGACTTAAATAAATTATCGTTAAATTTAGATAAAACCAAATTTATACTGTTTGGTAATCGTAAAACCGATATACAAGTAAAAGTTATGATTGATAATGTTAAAATAGAAAGAGTGTATGAAAATAAATTTTTGGGTGTGATTCTTGACCATAAAATTTGTTGGAAACCCCATATCAAATATGTTAGAACAAAAGTAAGCAGAGTATTGGAGTAATGGGGAAAGCAAGGCATGTATTGAGTAAAAAATCACTTTTTATTTTGTATTGTTCCCTTGTGTTGCCTTATTTAAATTATTGTGTTGAAGTATGGGGCAACACCTACAAAACCACCTTACAAACATTAAGCACAATACAAAAAAGAGCAATTAGGATAGTAAATAAGGTAGGATATCATGAGCATACTAATTTACTATATTTAAAATGGCACACTCTAAAGTTTAATGATCTCGTTAAATTTTAGACCGCTCAATTAATTTATAAAGCAATAAATAAACAGCTGCCTGGAAACATACAACAGTTATTTACATATAGGGTTAGGGGTTATAACTTGAGAGGGGATTTAAATTTGAGTCAACATAGGATTCGGACAAAACTCAAAAGCAGGTGTATTTCGATTTGTGGGGTGCTTTTGTGGAATGGTCTGAGCAGTTCGATCAAACAAAGTGTTAATATGTTGCAATTTAAAAAAAGGTATAAAAGTTTTATTTTTGATAAGTACAGAAGTGAAGAGGGTGAATGATAATTCATTATGATTGTAAATGCAGTTTGATTATGTTTTTTTTTTTTGTTTATGATTTTATTGTTTTCATTATCTTAATACTAAGATAAAGCATTATTGTAATTTAGCAGGTTTTTTTGTATTATGTAAAACGTTATGTTAGATTTATCTTCTTTGATTGTGAATTGGTTTGGGTAGTTACTGGGGTAGGTCTTGATAAGCCTAGGGCTTCTACCTATCCCTTTTCGAACAGGTTGATTATTGTTTATGTGTTTATTTATTTGTATGGAAATTTCATACGTATTGCTGTCTTCATTTATTTATTTTTATTATTAATTTATTAATTGTTCGAAATAAAGATTTCATTCATTCATTCATTCATTCATTCATTCATATTTTTTCTGCAGTAAATTATATAAGATAATTCCTCTGTATTGCTCAAAATGATCACGTGGTTGATGTCGCTGAGATAGGCCGGACCATATAACCATGGATACCTCATATTATTGTCTAAATAGAATGAAGATTTATTGTATTAATATATTATATAATAAGAATAACAAGTAATGCCCAATGCCGGTTGCATAAAACAACCTAAGTTTATCCCTTAAGTATTTACATTTACTTTTATCCAAAGCAACTTACAGTGCACTTATTACAGGGACAATCCAGGAGCAACCTGGAGTTAAGTGCCTTGCTCAAGGACACAATGATAGTGGCTGTGGGGATCGAACCAGCAATCTTCTGATTACCAGTTATGTGCTTTAGCCCACTACGCCACTACCAAATGGCACTTAAGAGGCTTTATGCAACACTTAACGTGTTTTAAAACAACAAACTTTAAAATAGTCCACATATATTTACCCTAATTGCTTCAAAATGGTTTAGAATAATGTCAAATGCCAAATGCATGTCCACCTTGCATTGTTTTCCAAAAGCCTCTGGGTGGAAATGGACCATGTTGTGCTTGGGCCCATCATCGCTGCTTGCAGCTATATTTATTATTTATTCTGCTTATTGAAAAGCATATGCAGGACTGCTAAAAACGACATGGAAGGTGCATCTGCTGTGGCATATACTAGGGATGGGATGATATGGTTATCTCATGATTCGGTTCACGGTTTGATATAATCTTGATTTAATATGACACTTAAATTACAAAGTATTACAAAACTTTTGTATTTTTTGAAAAAACAAATTTGAGAAAATGCACATTATAATTTCTCATCAAAATAAAGTTCTAAAGTTGAGAAATATAAATGTATCTATAAGTAAAGATCACAAACAAATAAGCTTTAAAAGGCTGATCAGGTGCAGAACAAACAATAGAACTAAACAGAACATGTCCTGAAAAAAGTATGCAAAAGTGTATATTTATTTTTTGATTATTAGTTTTTTGCCATTATTATAATCAAAATGTACTTTTGTACAAATAAAAAAATTCTACATTAAATTAATTAATATTATATCATGAAATTGCATTCATAATAATGATATGAGCTATCACTGTGTGAAATAATGTGTACAATTTACAAGTAATAACATTGTGTTTACATTCATTCGTATAAGAAACTATAAAAAGGTTACATTAAAATAAATCTCTCTGTTTCTTTAGTGCATCCATGCTGCGTGAGATTCAAATTAATATTTATTTTTACTTTTTTATCTGACTGTAAACAGAAAGGATATTAAGACACATTATTCAATGAAAGTGGAGTGCGCCTCATCTTTCATGGACACACATTACACGGAGGAAACCATTTGTTTTAATCTCAAGCACTTTTCATCAAAACAAGGTGATTTTCCAGGTATTCCAGTTCGTACATTTCTAAAAGCTAAATTCAAACATTTTAAGGACTTTAAGGACCTTGTATGAACGTTGTCAACGGTGTAGAAAACAATCGCAGTAGGGGTATAATCAAGCAATTGAGAGATTATGATGTTTGATGGGTAATTTCATTTATGATCACATGGACAGAAAACAATATTGGAAACTTTTGCCATGATATGGTTTGTAATTTTTTGGTTCACGATATATTGAAATTCGATATATCGTTCCATCCCTAGCATATACTATATTACACATAAAGGAGCGCTAATAGTGTGCAAAAAAACATGCATTCATTTTCGCTATATTTCTCGTGACGAGTCAAAGCATTTATATTTTAGAACAGATTTTGTGCTAAATATTTACACAAATTTGGGCAACGAGCCATCTTAATTTGCTAAAGATTTGCACCCCTTTGCTGTTGCTGAAAACTGTAGATGCATTGAGAATCGGATTGTGATTTCAAACAAGAAGCGTCCTACGTGCAAACCTAACTTATTAAAAAGTAACAAGGTTGTTACTTCTCATTGTGAAAATGTACTCAGAAGTGTTTGTTTAAAGCTATGCATGTTTGTGCATGAGGAAGCCGTGCTTTTGAAGTGTGAAGACCTCACAAAATATTGTCAAGGAATTCTAACTGATTTCGCCACAATCGTATAAATCTAAAACAAACGAAACATTCCCCCCCTCAAAGCGAGAAGACGAGCAAACAAAAAAGGTTTGATGAGTAAGAGAGGTGGGTATTTGAAGACAGGCCGTGACAGGGCTATGAAACGGAGAACACAGAGAGAGAGAGAGAAAACAGAGGAAACCGATAGGAGGAGTGTGTTTGTTCAGGCATTTAATAACCCCATTTAGAGCGACGAGTGACCTCAGGGTGCTGAAGGACGGAGGCGAACTGACCATCTTAATGTTCTTCTCTCTCTCTCCTCTTAGTCTCTCTCACCAAACAAAACTGCTGGAATGCAAGTCAGAGTGGAACCAGCTCTGCGTGCAGCAGCGGTGTCTGTCAATCAAGAGCTACACTCTTTAAAATAAAGGTTCGAAAATGGTTTTCAGCAGCATGTTAGGTTATGTGGTGCCTATCAGCATGGTGAAGTATCTCTTGTGGTGAAGTACCTTTTATCACTTACCAAGTATAGACACCTTACTGAGAAACTCTTCGTACATCTTCCTCTTCCTCAACGTGCTTCCCTGAAAAAAACATTGAAGTAACAGTTAGAAGACACATGGAGGACACGCTTCAGGCACTGTAACAGAAACTCCTGCCCTCTAATCAAATAGTATGAAACAAGAATACGAAACACTGCACTGAAAACAAAGCCAGGGGACTTTCCTCAAACATAGAGCTCAAGAAACAGTATAAACATCCAGATTAAAGGAAAGTTTTGGCTTTCTTCTGCTTTGTTCTAAGTCTTGTCTTTATTAAGCTCTGTTTCTCTCTAATTCTCAAATAAAACAAAATACCCTATTGATCTCACATGTGTCTCCTCTAGAGTTTTAGTGCCTCCAAAACTGTGCTCTAAACTCTGCAATCTACATTTACATTTATGCATTTGGCAGACGCTTTTATCCAAAGTGACTTACAGAGCCCTTATTACAGGGACAATCCCCCCGGAGCAACCTGGAGTTAAGTGCCTTGCTCAATGACACAATGGTGGTGGCTGTGGGGATCAAACCAGCAACCTTCTGATTACCAGTTATGTGCTTTAGCCCAGTACGCCACCACCACTCCAATCTAAAGTAAGAGATTTCGATATGAACTCAAATATTTCTAACCAAATTCTTCTAAGCCCAAATGTTCAAATCTTTATCTCTCATAGGGAATTTTAAGAGAAACATCTAAAGCAAATTGAATACTTGAAACATAACTCCAACACCAAAATGTATTATGTCAACCTCCTGCGAATGACTGACCGTGAAGATCTTCTCTCTTACGAGGTCAGTGACCTCTCCCCCCCCCCCCTGGTTTTTGAGAAGAAGATACAAAACACATCAGTCCTCCAGTCATAGAAGTGAGGTGTGACATCATAATCTGCAACGTTCTGGCAAGTGCTGGTCAGGCTTAACGGATTCATTAGTTCACCAACATTCCCCAAATAAACAGTTTATTATCTATAAAGACAGGCTCAATGAAGCATTACCTTTAAACCCCAGCAGAAAACATTATTGATCTTTCATTGGTTGATCTTTCGTTGCTATGGAAACTTAATGGAGTATCAATTTTGTCTCAAAAACAAAAACAAATGAGAAAACTGTTGAAATACAGTAAGAGTGTAGAGATATAAAATAAATGTGGACCACATAGTTCAGATCATTTGGTCTTGGATGAATTTGGTGAGAAATGCTTTTGACTTTTGATTGCAGACTTCGGTATCTTGGCAAATTTTACCACAGTTTGAGATATTGTTGTGATCTCTTCCGAAACTCAAGAGGAGACACATGTGGATAAAGATACAGACAAAATATGCTCCTGCTAGACACTGCTTTGGACATGAAATATTACACATTTTATACAGCTTTATGAATAAATAACATCTTTAATTGACTGCAGCCACACACATAAGCAAAACATGTATTGCCTTAATTAAGAGCAGCTCAGCATAGCTGAAATGTGACAGTCTGTCTCTCTTCTCACAGAACTGTGTGTGTGTGTGTGTGTGTGTGTGTGTGTGTGTGTGTGTGTGTATGTGTGAGCGTGTGTGTGTGTGTGTGTGCATTTCAGAGCATGTTTGCATTATAAATGCATGTTTGCATAAGAAAGAGAAGACAACATCAAATGTGAAAGATCAACGAAGAGACAACCTGACAGACAAATCTAAATTCATCACTTGTCAACCTCTGTGTAAAGAACAGTTACCATGGAGGCTTGTGGGGCATTAGAAATATTCATTTATTCATTCCCACAACACACACACACACACACACACACACACACACACACACACACACACACACACACACACACACACACAGACACACAGAGCAACACTGCTGGTACTGCAACAGATGGAGCACTTGATTCAGATTAATCCACTAAGTGAGACAGTAAGTGTTTAGTTAAAGAATGCCAAAGGTTGGAAAGTTTGATTTAGTTTGAGTATGGCAACGGCACAATGGTCAAGAGTTTCAATCTGGAATGCCATAGCATTCAAATAAAGTGGCAGAGAGGGGGCTTGTCATTTAAAGGGATAGTTCACCATTTAATTTACTTACCCACATGTTGCTCCAAACACAATTTTTTTAATATATTTCCTTTATCTGTGGAACACAAAATAGAGCTATTTTCCATTTTTTAAATGAAAATTAATGGGGGTGGACTCAGTTGAGCTCCAAAAATGACAAAAATAAATAAACATTATATATATATATATATATATATATACGCGTTAATTCAGTGTGATTAATTTGATTAAAAATAAAGTTAAAAAAAATGTATGCAATTAATCACAATGCCCCCGGATTGTAATAAGGAAGATTCCTGAGAAATTGAATCTTGTAGTACCACCTGTTTACTCCAGAGGGCAGTAAATGTAACTTCAGCTGTACGGTAACGCAGAGTTTATACAGTGAAGAAAACAACCTTTCAGCAGCAGCAACACAAACATGTGTTACGTTCTTGTGTTCAAAACACTTGATCGAGCGCAAATCCGAACTAAGGGATCTCAAGATGTGTTCTAAGTATTAAACTATATTTAACTTGACACAGTGACCTAAAGATTTATGTTTATGACGCAACGCACCCGAGACGCTACACAAGCATGTCTGACGCAGGTGTAAATTGACGGGCCCTTAAACAAGCCCTCATAATAAATCTCCAACTGATTGACAAATTCACTTGTGAAATGGATTGCTGTGAACTGTGTGCCAATGATTGACTTATGATCAATAATATGGTAGTAAACAATACATTTATATTCTAAAGCCGCTTTTTTTATTGTCTTATCAATGATGAACTCTTCTGCTACAAGAATGTAATGCAGTATAATTATCTGAATATATATATATATATATATATATATATATATATATATATATATATATATATATATATATACATTTTATATTTAAAGATAACTATGCATATTATTTCATCATTATATATTGAATTATTGTTATGAGGGGCTTTCTCAGCAAATATTTGTATATGTGATTAAATGCGATTAATCGTGATTAATAAATCGGGACACCATGTAATTAATTCGATTAAAATTTTTTATCTGAACTAATACTTAGTTGAAGCACCCTTTATTACAGCACTCTGTCTGTTTGGATAAGAGTCTATAAGCTTGGCACATCTTGACTTGGGAAAATGTTCCCACTCTTCTTTGCAAAAACATTCCAGATCTGTCAAATTGCGAGGGCATCTCCTGTGTACGGCCCTCTTCAGGTTCCCCCACAGATCTTCTATAGGATTCATGTCTGGGCTCTGGCTGGGCCATTCCAAAACATTCATCTTTTTTTTGCTGAAGCCATTCTTTTGTTGATTTGGATGTGTGCTTTGGATCATTGTCATGCTGAACTGTGAAAGATCTCTTAATTTTCAGCTTTCTAGCAGATGCCAGAAGGTTCTGTGCCAAAACTGACTGGTACTTGGAGCTATTCATGACTCCCTCCACCTTCACTAAAGCCCCAGTTCCAGCTGAAGAAAAGCAACCCCAAAACATGATGCAGGCACCACCATGCTTCACAATGGGTATGGTGTTCTTTTGCTGATGTGCGGTGTTGTTTTTGCACCAAACATACCTGTTACAATTTTGGGCAAGATTGTTTAGTCTTGGTCTCATCAAACCAGGTTTTTGCAGGCTTGGATCTTTTTTTTTTTTTCATCAGAAAAGGCTTGCATCTTGTCACCCTGCTCCACAACCCAGACAGATGAAGAATTTGGGATGTCACATGTAGGGAGCAACCAGTACTTGCCAGAAAGAGCTGCAGCCCCTTTAATGTTGCTGTAGGCCTCTTGACAGCCTCCCTGCCCAGTTTTCTCTTTGTGTTCTCATCAATTTTGGATAGACGTCCTGTTCTTGTTGTGTCATACTTTCTCCACTTGTTGATGACTGTCTTCACTGTGTTCCATGGTATATCTAATGCCTTGGAATTTCTTTTGTAGCCCTCACCTGAGCGACACCTTTCAACAATGAGATCTCGTTGATGCTTTGTAGGCTCTTTGTGGCCCATGGCTCTTGTAGTCGCATGCAACCAAATCCTATAAGAACAGCTGTGATTTATTTGGAGTCACTTCAGGTGAAGACAGGTGTGTACTATTTCACAAAAGCTTGATGACTGTTGATTCTGAACGCAACCGCATACCCAATTATAAAAGGGTGTGCACACTTATGCAGTTAAGTTATTCTGTTTTTTTTTTCTCTTAAATGTGTCACTTTGTTTTGATTGGCATTGCATAGGTTGTAATTTTAACATTAAATAATTTTTCTTTGTTTAATTTTTTACATCACAAAAACCTGCTGATTTAACAGGGGTGTGTATACTTTTTACAACCACTCTGTGTATGTGTGTGTGTGTGTGTGTACATATATATATATATATATATATATATACAGTGGAAAGAAAAAGTATGTGAACTCTTGCAATTAGCTGGTTTTCTGCATTAATTGGTCATAAAATGTGATCTTATCTCCATCAAAGTCAAAAGTACAGACAAACACAATGTTAATACAATGTTAACAACACACAAACAATTATAATCTTTTATGTCTTTGAAAAAGTAAGTGAACCCTTGGATTTAATATCTGGTCGATCCTCCTTTGGCAGCAATAACCACAGCCACCCTGACATTATCCTGTAGGATAATGACTTTTTTACCTCATTGATCATTCTGCGGTGTGCCCTTTGAGTCATTTTGGCTGGACGGCCACTTCTAGGGAAAGAAGACACAGTACTAACTGTGGACAGAGGAATATCTAAGATCTTTGAGGTAACTTTGTAACCCTTTCCAGCTTTACGTAAAGCAACAATTCTTGATTGAAGGAATTAAGTAAGATCTCTTATTTGCAAGGCATGGCCCACGTCAACAGAAGCTTCTTGAGAATAGGACTCAAAATGTTTGAGTGCTTTTTTTACAATTCAAAGTAGCTCTAACCCACACCTCCAAACTAATTTAATTAACTGGATGCCAGGTTTGCCAACTCTTGACTCAAATTAGCTTTCTTTTTTTTAACATCATTAGCATAGGTGTTCACATACTTTTTCCAAACTACACCGTGAATGTTTGAATGATGTATTCAATATGTACAAGAACGATACAGTAATTTGTGTTATTAGTTCAAACAGATTGTGTTTGTTCATTATCAGACTCAGAATGAGCTTTATTGCCAAGTATGCTTACACACAAGAACTTAGTCATGGCGACAGAACCCAGCAAAGAGAATACAAACAAAATACATATACAACACATACATAAAAACATTGAAATATACATATAAACATACATACATAGACTGTGAAATAAGAATAAAAAATAAGAAACAATAGATAAATCTATAGAGGAAACTACAGAAGGGCAATATGTTTTTCAAATATGTTATATGCAGATATACAGTTATGTGCAAGGTGATTTATTGTATTGTTCAGAAGAGGTAGAATATTTCAAATAAATATAAATGGAATATAAATATGAATGAATAGTTGAATATGCAAATGATTGTATTGCTACAATGGAGAGTATTGGGTGCAGTTTTAACTGTTCATAAGGTGAATGGCCTGAGGGAAGAAACTGTTCTGGTGCTCAGAGCTCTGTAGCAATGGCTACATTGCTTCAGAAAGGTAGTGTGCTGGATGAATGGGGTCCAAAGCAATTTTTCGAGCCCTTTTCCTCACTCTGGAGGTGCACAGTTTTTGGAGGGTGGGGAGGTGAGAACCAAAAATCCGCTCAGCATTCCAGACTATCTTTTTAAGTCTTCTGATATCTGCCTTGGTAGCTGAACCTAATTTCCCCAGTCTCACTAAATGCTGCCTATCTGTCAGAAAGCTGGTGATCCACTGACAAACAGAGGTGAGAACCAAGAGCTGGGTTAATTTATTATATAGGACAACAGGAATGATGGTGTTGAAAACACATAGGATCCTTGCATAAGTCCCTGGTCTGTCTAGATGTTGCAGTATATAATGCAGTCCTATATTGACTGCATCATCCACAGACCTGTTAGCTTGATAGGAAAACTGCAGGGGCTCCAGAAAGGGTCCAGTTATGTCCTTCAGGTGGGTCAACACTAGTCTCTCAAATTATTTCATGACCACAGATGTCAGGGCGACAGGTCTGTAGTCATTAAGTCCTGCAATCTTGGGTTTCTTTAGGACAGGGAGGATGGTGGAGCAATTGAAACACCTGAGAACTTCACACAGCTCCAGTGATGTGTTGAAGATCTGTGTGAAGATGGGGGCCAGCTGGTTAGCACATGCTTTTAAACAAATGGGTGAAACACCATCTGGGCCCTGTGCTTTCCTTGTCTTTTGTTTCTGGAAGACCCGGCACACTACAGGTTTAGCTGATTTTAGTTTCTGCCTGTAGGTTGGAAGATGAACCAGACAGTGATCAGAGAGTCCCAAAACTGCTCAAGGGACAGAGCGATATGCATCCTTTAATGTAGTGTGAAAGTGATCCAGAATATTTCTGTCTCTGGATGGGCATGTAATGTGTCGTTTGCATTTAGGCAGTTCACATGTGAGGTTTGCTTTGTTGAAATCCCCAAAAATAATAATAAGTGAGTTCAGGTGTTGTTGCTCTGTGCGCTGTGCTCACACATGCTTGTAGAGGAAAATAGACACTCACCAGAATAAATGAGGAAAACCACCACAGCAAATAGAAAGGCTTACAGTTTAGGAAGAGCACCTCTAAATTAGGGCAGCACATCTTCTTCAATGCTGCTACATCTGTACACCACTTTTACATTGATGTAAAAGCATGAGAGGTTCCACCGCCTCTCGTTTTCCCCAGTAACTCCATGATGCAATCCACTCTGAACAGCTGAAAGCCCAGCAGATGTAATGCACTGTCCAGAATGGATTCACTCATTAATTTAATTGTTTTTTTTTTTAAATTGCTTTTTTTTTTTTTTTTTTTTTTAAAAGAGTACATTTCTGGTGAGTTTAAGATAACATATTAAGACATCCCGAAATGTGCATATATTGATTGTGAGAGAACACTTTATGACATCATAAAGGAATGTCCTCTACTCTCAGGGAAACAATGTACTGGTTACATTTGGAGGCAGATTCTATTAAGAATATCAATCAAACTAAAAGCAGAGTGGCAAACACAGCTGCAGTGCTAGATACAACATTCAAATGAGTTGAGCCAATGAGCTGACTATTGATATTTACTGGATACATTTAAAAAATGTGTATATTAAATGAGTTGTTGGTGGTTAGTTTAGGGCATATTATTTAAGAGTGTGAGTGTGTTAATACCATTAGAATGCGGCGGTAGCTGTCTCTGTCTATGCCCCACAGTTTCATGTCAGTCTTAGCTTTAACAGTAGCAGCTCGTGGAGTTCCGTATATCAGAGCCAACTCTCCAAAACTTCCACCCTCTCCAATACTGGTCACCCATTCACCGTTTACATATACCTGGGGAGAGAGAAAGAGAGATAGAGAGAGAGAGAGAGAGAGAGAGAGAATGACCATAACAGAATTCTATTTATAATACACTTTAATATGTCATTTATATGTTTTTATTGAAGACAACATGAAACGTCATTCACAATGCATTTAGCTGCTGTAATGTGACAAGTGAAGCTAAAAATAACGTATATAATGCCAAACGTATGACTGCCTGGTGGCGGCGGCCGTTCCCGCTGCTGACCGCCAGGAGGCTGAGGCTGCCGAAGCAGCAGAACTCCTCACCGCCCGGAGGAGAAGGGCACCTACTCCTCAGTCACTGACAACGACCACAGAGGCTGTTCCTCTACCGCTGCCAGCACCTGCCACGTCCAACAAGCCAGCGCCCACGCCAGCCACGGCCAACGAGCAAGCATCTGAAGCCTCTTCCATCCCAGAGCCGGCATCTGAAGACTTGTCTGTTCCACTGCCAGTGCTCACGACCAAGGAGACCGTTTATCAGTCTCTGCCGGTGTACACGGCCACGGAGGCCAGTGCCAGTGCCAGTGCTTCCATGGCTCTGCCCCCTGAGTTGCTCCCTCCTGGACCCTGTCCAGCAGCCACCATCCTGTTCACACATTACTCTCTGCCCCAGCCCGGATTACATTTTCTCCTACGGGTAGTTTGTGTTTGTTTTCCCCCATAGTGGGAGTTTTATGTTGGATTTTGTGTTTTATTTTTTGTATAAAATAAACCATTATTTTTCACTCTGCGTTTGGGTCCTGAGCCTCATCATTCACAACATACTAGACAGTTTAATTGTGCAGCCCTGAAGGATCGTGAAATTAGTCTACTGATGCGCTATTTATTAAACTTAATGGCCAAATGAAAGCACATTAAAATCTTCGCTACATATACGATATTGGTCAATTTTACAACGTCAGCAAAATGATCCCCATTATATTGTTAATATGTGATATATTGTCTAGCCCTCTATGCAACATGAGAGATTTATTAACAATCTTAGATGACCAGTCATTTTTGACCAGGAACACAAAAGATATTAGCACAAACGAACACAACATAAGGGTTAATGTTTTGCATTGTGGCATTATTTTCATGCCAATTACTCAAAATATCACCAAAATCTATTTCTCTATTTCTTGCAGTATTGCAAATCATCCAGTGCTTTATAAGTCCGCTCACAATCTATCACATTGCTGTTTCAGTGTGCTAACACGCCAACCTCCACCACCCCACCACCACCAGTTGAGTCCCGTCCTGCACAAGGGTAGGCTCCTCGCCCCTGCCTCCTATCTCCGGCAGGATATGACGGTTCCGAGTACAACTCCCTCGGACCGCCATACGGGGCCTACGCCAAAGAGAGACATTACCTTTCTGTTTTAAATTCATCAAATAAATGGCATCTTAAACCTCACTCAAGCCTGCAAGTCTTCCCGATGGAAACTCACCTTATTACATTTTGATAAAGATAAGAAAACAATCACTTTTTTGTCTTTACATAATGTGCACTGATAAACTGTACACAATAAGACCGTGGGCATTTATTCAGTAAGTAAATAGGGTCAATTTTGTTTTCATGTTATCTTTAAGGATTGCTCAAACTCTTGTTTCATAATGACAGTCAAGGGCATTCACAGTGAAACAGGTGATCTGATAACAACACAGAGCTCAGTCCTTCTATCTTCCCAATGTGCTCTGATTCCTCTTCGGTGTCTCAAGAGGAATCAGATAACATGTCCAACTTGAGACTCTCTCTGCTGATTCGTCTGCCACTCTGGCAGTATCCCGAGTGCCACTGAAGAATTTGTCCATCAATCTGTGTGTTTAAGAGTCGCTGTGTGGTTTGCAACAGCCACACACATAGGCACACACAAAGAGCCTCTTTCTAATTTTGTACAGAGGCTGGTGTGGTTTCACCTGCTGACACACAATCCACTTTTAGAGATTAAAAAATGCGAACACACGGGGCAGAAATAAGCACTAATTTTCTGTCTTGCCCTGGCCAGGCGATTTGCTAGCCATCTAAAACACATTCCAAAGGTATCTCTGCTCTCCAGAACGGCCACTGGAACAGGTTTGGGTCAAGGCCTCATCAGAGCCGGCCAGAGCACACAGCCCATGAGAAAATGAGGCAGACTTGTCAACTCAGTTAAGTGATGGACTTTTAATATGTTATTGATATGTTGTTGTCATAAGCCTTCTGCTAATTACTCTATAAAGGATATTCAGGTTTATTTTTGACTTCAAGTCAACATGAAATTAAAAAAAAATCATGGACACAAATAATGTAAGTCTATATATCTTCTAATTCACTGTATAAAGTCCATTTGCACAACCCACATCTTATGAATGTGCCGTCTTTCTTTATATCACTGGTGCTTGACAGGAAATGGACTATAAAATAGGACGCAGACGCTGCAATAACCAGAGAAGAGCCTTGCATGCACGAATTCGCAAACCTATTTGCGCCAAGACTTAGTGCATGCTTGCAAGAAAATACAAAAACTTCATGACCTTGCCCTTTGCACTTATGACTTATGGGATAGTAGAGCTAGCACTCTAAAAATATGGCCCCTAAAGTTGAAAATAACCCAGAATTCTCCTTTTATCTGAGTGAAACTGCATGCTTTCTTGATGAGAGATTGTTTGTGTGTTAATGAATTCCAAAGCTGAAAAACACACACTACAATAGTACATAGTAGGAGTTTCTTTCTACTAATGAGAGACATTACCGCCACACTCAAGACGCATCTTCACATTCCAGGGTGTTTGTGCATATTTTAGAGGTTAAAAAGCCCAGCTTGCACACATACACATATGGAAAAACTTGCTATATGTACAGTATATATATATATTTGTGCATATGTGCAGCTAGCACTAGTATGGAGTGCTGAGTGATTCTGGCGCTGTTCTCGAGTGCTCCTCTGGTCTAAGCACACTGGCATTGACCCAAGAGCATCATACACAGGAATCTGATGTGGCAATGACCCAGTGCTGACTCAAAGCACCCTCAGAGCTCTTCCAGAGCAGTGGAGAAATATTACCACTGATATAGCAGTCTGGATTGGTGACCAACAGACTGAGGACATACAAGACCGTTGATAATATATAAAGATACAAAGATGACGTGTGTATTTTCAGTTAAAGAGATTAGCCCATAACTGAATTATGGAAAACAGATTTCCTAGCTCTTAAAAGAATGTCAGTAAATCTAAGATTAAAAAATGAGTTGTTAAGAATTCTTCATAGTATTGATGTCACAACCATGAGCTTATTAACATATGAACAACCACATGTAGATATTCAGTATTCAGCAACAACTATAATCTTGCATGTCTTTTTTGAATGCAGAGAAGGAATTTTGGACCATTCTTCCTTAAAGAACTGCTTCAATCTCAGACATAATCTTAGGATGTCTGGTGTGAATGGCTCTATTAAGGTCATTCAATAGCATCCCCACTGGGTTAAGGTCTGGGTTCTTACTGGGACACTCCAAAAAGTTTTCTTCTGCCATTCTGTAGTGGATCTACTTCTAAGTTTAGGGTCATTATCCTGCTGCATCACCCAACTTCTACTGAGTTTCAGCTGGCAAACCCTGACATTATACTGTAGGATATCCTGATAAACTTGGGAATTCATGATTATGATGCTCCCTCAACCGTACTTCTCCATTGGGATGATGTTTTCATGTGGGTATGCGGTGCCCATTTTACGCCATATGTAGTCAAGTCAAGTCATATTTATTTGAATAGCTCTTTTCACAACACACATAATTTCAAAGCAGCTTTACAGAAAATTATGCTTCAACATAATAACCTGTAATATAGTAATGTTGTGCTGCATGTTCTTCCCAAACAAGTCAACTTTAGTTTCATCAGTCCACAAAACATTTTCTCAGTAGCGTTATGGAGTGTCAAGGTGGTATTTGGAAAACTTCAGATGCTCAGCTATGTTTTGTTGGAAAGCAACAGCTTCCTTCGTGGTGTCCTGCTATGGACACAATGCGTATTTAATGTTTTCCGTATAGTAGACTCAAAGATTCCTTCAAGTCTTTAGCTGTCAATATAGGGTTCTTTTTTATTTTATTGAGCAGTCAGCAGTGAGCACTTTGAGTCATCTTGGCTGGACGGCCACTTCTAGGGAGAATAGCTACAGTACTAAATAATCTCCCTTTATAGACAATTTGTCTAACTGTGGACAGATGAATATCTAAGATCTTCGAGATAACTTTGTAACCCTTTACTACAATTCTTGATCGTAGGTCTTCTGTGATCTCTTTTTTGCCAGGAATAATCCACGTCTGCAGAAGCTTCTTGAGAATAGCAAATTCAAAATGCTTGAGTGCTTTTTATTAGTCAAAGTAGCTCTAACCCACACCTCCACTCTTGTTTCATTAATTTGATGCCAGATTTGCCAACTCTTAACTCTCCAGGTTTTTTTTACCTCATTAGCATAAATGCAGGTCATTCCAAAAGGTTCATATACTTTTTCTTGCCACTGTAGATCTTTCAATTCCATTTTTCTTTAAGAAAAACATGCACAGATGAATTGTATACAATTAGGCACTTACTAATAAAGTAAATAGTTTAATTTCATGTTGTCTAATGATTGACTATGAAATACTGAACTCACGTCAACTTCTCCCTGATCAATCACATAGAAGTTGTCTCCTTCGTCACCTGAAATAAAGACAGAAACATAATGAGTTTAGTTCGATCAACCAACTTTAATGACAACACTTCAGTTAAAATGCCCTCTTGTTTTCATACTCAAAAATCTATTTAAAATAAAGTTTGTACAGTTTTGCGATGGCCGATATTGATACTGATATCTAGAGAGCATTGTTGCCGATAGTCAATATAAAGTTGGTTTTGCAATGGCCGATATTGATCCTGATATCTAGAGAGCATGGTTGCCGATTGTCATTATAAAGTTGGTTTTGCAATGGCCGATATTGATCCTGATATCTAGAGAGCATGGACGATAGTCAATATAAAGTTGGTTTTGTAATGGCCGATATTGATCCTGATATCTAGAGAGCATGGTTGCCGATTGTCATTATAAAGTTGGTTTTGCAATGGCCGATACTGATCCTGATATCTAGAGAGCATGGACGATAGTCAATATAAAGTTGGTTTTGTAATGGCCGATATTGATCCTGATATCTAGAGAGCATGGTTGCCGATTGTCATTATAAAGTTGGTTTTGCAATGGCCGATACTGATGCTGATATCTAGAGAGCATGGTTGCCGATAGTCAATATAATGCTGATATTTATATAATACAATGTCACAATGATAAATGTGACACACACAAAATTAACACTTAAAACAAACAATTACTCAAAAATGTTGTCAATTACACAAAAAGGTTATGGAGTGGTGGTGGCGTAGTGGGCTAAAGCACTATACTGTTAAGCAGAAGGTTGCTGGTTCGATCCCCACAGGCACCACCATTGTGTCCTTGAGCAAGGCACTTAACTCCAGGTTGCTCCGGGGGGATTGTCCCTGTAATAAGTGCACTGTAAGTCACTTTGGATAAAAGCATCTGCCAAATGCATAAATGTAAATGTCAAATAATTTACATTTATTAAGGCCAGTTATTAAATGATTAATCAGCTTAAACTATCAATAGTTGTCATCCACTTTTCCTAAAGACTCGTTGCTTGATGAGTGAAATTTTCTTTCCAGCATTGATGTATTTACTGTTGTAACAGGAAGTTTGGGTGGGACATATTGCAGTGCTCATCCCTTATATTTCACATAGTAAATAGGCTTTAGTTTACTAGATAAGATTTCTTGATATTGCTGCTCAGTGGCAGATGATGTTATGGGGACATTTTCATTCTAGGTGAGTGTAAAATGAGTCTTGAATATATCTGCTAATAGTGTTAACTTTCTGGAGTACACTAGCATATAGATGGCCTCAAAGCTAACAATCGTGGACCAAAAGTCATAAAACTCTGCTTTTGATTTCATGGGATCTTTAAATTTTGGATGGAAAGGAAGAAAAAGACAGATCACTTCTCTCTTTCCCAGATTCCATCTCTTACCAACTCCCCATTTCCCAAGAACACACATATGCACTTATCAAAGATAAAAGATGGCACACCACTTTAAAAACTTCGGCACCTCCCAGAGCAGTGTCATCTAAATGATTCCCAGACTTCATCCTCTACAGCCCATTTGAGAGTTTAATGGACAGTTGGGTGTGTCAGAAACCAGGAGCTCTGATTTCCAAGTTAAAGGCTGTTACATGAAGGAGTTCTGTAGGTTCACAGGGGCTTTGATGTGTAAGTGTGTGTTAAAGTTTGTGTTTGGGGTTCTCGTGCAAGTGTGTGTGTTTGTGTGTGCTAAAGAGTTAAAAGACTCCATGATCAGTGCACTCCTGAGTTCACGCGGGTTCATGGGGGCTAATTAACGGCGAACACACCAAACGATCATAAATCACACACACAATTTATCTTAACACACTCAGCAACTGCAAGTGCCTCTCTCCCTCTCTTACCCTTTTTCTCTCTATCTCTCTCTCTCTCTCTCTTTCAAGCCATTCAGCTCATTTTTCTTAGTATTGTTCCTGTCTTCCTGTCTTTTATCACCTCTCCTCTGAAGTTTCTGTTTTTTGAACAGCCGATCCTTAAGTCACAGAGTGCAGTTAAATATTTGACGAGAACAGAAGTGCACACATGCACACTTACACGCACACAACTCTGCACATTCCTAGCTTTACTTTTATGGGCAATCTGCCCATATTAGATAAATGCATTGAAACTCAGGTTCAAGATCTGCATTGCACAGAGAAAATGTAAGCCATGTTTGCAGTTGAACAAACATCTAGAACTTGCACTCATTTTTTAAGTATACATGCTACAAAAAACTCTTCACTCACCTTTAGTTCTCACATACCTAAAATAACTTGCACTGAAATCATATTTGCACATTTGGTATCAGCAATGCTTCATTTCAACTGTACTTGACTTGTGTTTAGTATGTGACTTGTATTCAGGCGTGAAAAGATATTGCCACAACATTTGTAATTGTTGTGTCTTTCTTGACACTTGAGGCCTAAATAATATTTCTCCATTATTATTTTCATGATAATTAAGCACATTTTCCTCCTCCCTCAAAGTCCAAAAAGACTTTAAACCTTAAAACTCTTTAAAACTTTTTTAATTAAAAATAAACTGTATATTTACATTGAACATAATATTAGTAAATTTGAATTGTGCAAATCATAGTTGCATTTGTTTCATAATAAATAGAGATGCACTGATATGAAAAGATTTGCCCGATACGATACAGATTTAAAAATTTAAATAAATAAAAACAATAAGCCGATGAATACAGTGAATAATTTCCTTTGAACATTGAATCTGTTGAACACATCACAAAGAGAGCCACAGTAGAAAAAAAATACATACTAGATAAAAAGATAAAAAAAGATACAAAAATGACTGATTATGAAAACATGATGATTGATATGAGAAAAAAAGGTTATTTTTAACTTTAAAAATGTTTTTGCACTTCTATTTTTGCAGTTTTAAATGCAGGTTTAGTAAATGCACAAAGCAATATTGTAATTTCAATCTTAGTGATTCGAGAAGCAGGAAAGATGGCACAGAAACCCGTATGAGCGGTCTGATATGTCAATGTGCAATGGTTACGGAGAAATATCAGACCGCTAGATGGCGCCATTGACCAATCAGAATTAAGCATTCCAGGCAGCCGTGTAATAAGCAGCATTAATGCTTATCATACCGATATCTCAGAAGTCAAAGTCTGCTGTTTTCAAAGCGTTTTGCGTGGTTTCCCACATCATGTAGCCTATTGGTAAGTGCCGCTTTCACAACTGTTACATCTATCTTTTACGTTTTTTCCACATTATCATGAAAACTAGACAGAATACAAATGTTATATCACATGTTCTTGGGAGTGCCAATCCTTCTAAATATTGTGGCTATTATTATTTCTAGATTGTATTTTTAGATTGAGTTTTTACAAAGTGTGTTACTAATTAATTATATTTAATTAATTATGTTTTATTTTATATTCATAAAATAAAATATCAGGTTTTCATATCTGTGTTTTCATGCTTATTACAGATATGCCAATGGTTTTAATTTGGTCAATAACTGGCAGCCGATACAACCGCACTTCAGTAATGAAAATATTTGCAGAAAATGTGCTTTATTATCATGACAATAAAATCTTAGAGGTCCTAAAACAGGCTTATAGCTTTACTTTACAGTGTGTGTGTGTGTGTGTGTGTGTGTGTGTGTGTGTGTGTATTTATCACTTTGTGGGGACCAAATGTCCCCATAAGGATAGTAAAACCCGAAATTTTTGACCTTGTGGGGACATTTTGTCGGTCCCCATGAGGAAAACAGCTTATAAATCATACTAAATTATGTTTTTTGAAAATGTAAAAATGCAGAAAGTTTTCTGTGAGGGTTAGGTTTAGGGGTAGGGTTAGGTTTAGGGGATAGAATATAAAGTTTGTACAGTATAAAAACCATTATGTCTATGGAAAGTCCCCATAAAACATGGAAACACTACGTGTGTGTGTGTGTGTGTGTGTGTGTGTGTGTGTGTGTGTGTGTGTGTGTGTGTGTGTGTGTGTGTGTGTGTGTGTGATATTACACTTCTTGTTTATCCATACCTTGCTGGATTACTGTCTCCCCAGCTATATGTGTGACTGGAAACATGGCATCAAATATGTCACTGGAAAAAGATAGAAACATAGGATTAATCACTTTTTCTACAATTGGTATTCCTCAAACCACACACACACACACACACACACACACACATACACACACACACAAACCGAATTCACTTGAACAGTAATACCAGTGTCATCTTTATTACTGGAAAGACAAGTGGCAAGTACATGCTGTTGTCATAGAGGTCAAATGCAACATGGCACGGTCAATGCTACTTTATCACACCCTTCCCATCATATCGACAATTTTCACTGTATGCACAAAAACGCACAAATACATTCCGCATACAGTTTAATGTAAATATTAAAACATACTAATGCTCGTATTCTGTTCTTCATGAGGCACACACCTTTACAGCCCTGCCTGTGTGAAAGCAAAGTGTGTTGTAAGTGTTACAAGTTTATGACCCTGATTATGCACTTCCATTCTTTGTGTTTCAGCGCCACTGCTGTGTCAGTCACTACACATGACCTCTGACCCTATTTCCACAATACAACTCTCCAGTTACTGCTGCCGGCTGTAAACAGTGATTATTCACTTATGCTGCTGCTATGTTGTCAATATCCCTGTAGTTGTGTTTATATTTCAATGTTGATTGAGTAAATATTGGACACGTCTGTTGATTTGGGTGTGAGAGGAAAATGCATTTTGGGATTATGCAATTATGGCCACTATTGCAAAAAAAAAGGTGTCAATATGTCTTTTCATGCAATAAAACATGCAGTGACTAGGTGCTGTCAATCTCTAAAAATGGACAAAACAGCACCAGAATATAAACACGTAACTATAAACTCAAAGGAACTCATTTTAAAGGAATAGTTGAGTCATAAGTTTACTCAACGTCCTGTTGATTTTCTTTTCATTTCTAATTACTAATAACTTCTTCAGATAACTTCAGGCTTCAGAAAATGGTCAAATAAAGTGTCAATAGAGCTTGTCGATAAAATAACTGATGTTATATGCAAAAGAGCAGCTTGGACATTCTGTAAAACTTCTCCTTTAGTGACTGCATGGAAGTAAGAAAGTTGTTTGGAATAGAAACTATAAGAAGGTAAGCAAATAATGACAGCATTTCCATTTTTTGTGCTTTGAACTATTCCTCTAAAATGAGTTCAAATGAATTCAAAAGTTGTGAACATAAAAGTAATTGTGAGTAATATTCTTCAGAGGAAACAGTAAGGAAATGTTTATGCATTGAAACTCCTATTCCAGTCATGAGTACTGGAATATGATATAATAATGGAGTGTCTGGTAGGTGGTCTTCAGTCAAAAGCACTTTGTTTTCCATTTGTTTTAGATGTGTACTGAGTGCAGAGGATGTTTGTTTAGAAAGTTCCACCACTCATGCGAGAGCTCTCTTCAGTTTGATTGCGGGTACTCCCCAGCATTTAAACCTATTCACAACCCGCGGCGTTACAAGAATTACGACTGCTGTGGGAGACGATGATGCCTCCCTGAAGATGTGGCCTGAAGCTAAATCTCCCATTGTAAAGTGGTAACGCTGTATGTAGCTAGGATAGCTGATCTCACAAGTGGTGTCACAAAGGGCTATTGAAGATAGAAACAAAGCTGATCTCACGAGTCTCTTCTGATGAGGTAATTGGTCGAATCGGGAGTGAGAGACTCAGGCCTGAGAAACATTTTGCTTGACCAGCAATAACCAGCGTAAGCCAGCCTGGTTCATCATAGAAATTCAAGCTGGTCTAAGCTGATATTTTGAGAAGGGTAAGAGACACAGAGGAATATGAGAGGCAACAAGAGTGTCGTCTGAACCTGTCCATGAATGGGTAGGATAAAGACAAGTTGGTAAATTTGAATAAGAGTGGCATAATAAATTAAGTTATAAGTAATAAAACTCATGAAGGGGGTTAATAGAGATTGTAAGGGGGGTGGATGTTTCCTGCCAGCAGATTTGGGGTGGGATAGATTGAAGAATATGAGATGTCAATGAGGAGGTTAAAGTCACCATTAAAGATGAGTAGAATGTGGCCTTCTGGGAAGAGCCTGAGCATAGTTTTTTACAATTTATATCCAAAAACCACAAATTGATGAGTTGAGTGATGTTTACCGCTGGGAATGAATCACTGAATGATTAGCTGCTGGGTGTGAGATGCTGGAATGTTTAATGACTTACAACAATGACGTACCCCCATGCAGACATTGCAAAATTTCTGACTTTATCAAACCATCAAGTCAGGTCCACATTTCAGGTTTACTTTTTACCATCAAATTTGGTCAACATTGCAGCTACTGGAACATTCTGGTTCACTTTTGATCATCAAGTCTGGTCCACACTGAATCTCTTGGACCAGTCTGATCCACTATTGACCATCAAGTCTAGTCCACATTGCAGGTCCACTTCTGACCAATCAATTCTGGTTCACATTGAAGCTCCTGTACCAGTCTGGTCCACTTTTGACCATCAAGTCTAGTCCACATTGCAGATCCACTTCTGACCATCAAGTCTGGTCCACATTGCAGGTCCACTTCTGACCCTAAATTCTGGTCCACAATAAAACTCCTGGACCAATTTGGTCTAATTTTGACCATCAAGACTGGTCCACATTGAAGCTCCTGTACCAGTCTGGTCCACTTTTGACCATCTTCTATTTCACATTGCAGGTCCACTTCTGACCATCAAGTCTGGTCCACATTTAAGCTCCTGAATCAATCCTGTCCACTTTTGACCATCAAGTCTAGTCCACATTGCAGATCCACTTCTGAACATCAAGTCTGGTCCACATTGCAGGTCCACTTCTGACCCTCAATTCTGGTCCACAATAAAACTCCAGGACCAATCTGGTCTAATTTTGACCATCAAGACTGGTCCACATTGAAGCTCCTGTACCAGTCTGGTCCACTTTTGACCATCAAGTCTAGTCCACATTGCAGGTCCACTTCTGACCATCAAGTCTGGTCCACATTTAAGCTCCTGAATCAATCCTGTCCACTTTTGACCATCAAGTCTAGTCCACATTGCAGGTCCACTTCTGACCCTCAAGTCTGGTCCACATTTAAGCTCCTGAATCAATCCTGTCCACTTTTGACCATCAAGTCTAGTCCACATTGCAGGTCCACTTCTGACCCTCAAGTCTGGTCCACATTTAAGCTCCTGAATCAATCTTATCCACTTTTGACCATCAAGTCTAGTTCACATTGTAGGTCCACTTCTGACCCTCAATAAAACTCCTGGACCAATCTGGTCTAATTTTGACCATCAAGACTGGTCCACATTGCAGGTCCTCTTCTGACCATCAAGTCTGGTCCACAATAACGTTCTTGGTTCAATCTGTTCCACTTTTGACCATCAAGTTAAGGCCACACTGCAGCAAGATCATACCACATACAGGAAGGGGCTGTCTGACTAACCCGTTAAAAGATATATATATATTTTTTTTTTATTAAAACAGTTGTGATGTTTAGTGGCAGGTAAGTCTGAACTTAACTCTAGTATTAAAGCCAGAGAAACACAGAATGTGCAGGTGTGCTCAAGGATATCTTGTTTACTTGCTGCTAAGTGCCTGAAAAATCAGATTCAAAGATGGCAAGTCCAGCAACTACTTCCTGACTCCTGGAAATTGTCTAAAGGTTAGTAAAGCAGATTGCTAGCTCTTGACATGTTTGCGTGCAACATGCATAAGACAGTCTGTGAACGCTTTGTGGAAGTCTGGGATTACTACTACACTATAGCTGAAAATAGTTAAACTACAAGCTTCAGCATTACTGCCGATCACAGCTGAGAGTCGCGACTGACGGTTAAATATAACACGCACAGGTTGCTGATATCTGCCGAGTTGGGAGATTATGTAAACTTTCAACATGGGAGAGGAGAGTCTGGTTTCTGTGTTGTGTCAAAATAAGAGTTATGCAAGAAAACCACAAAACACTTGACTGTGACTAAAATTCATTTTTTTTATATTTTAGAATTAGTAACGGAGGCTTGGGCGCATCTTTCGAACTAGCAACAGCAGATCCTGTGGCGTAGGAAAGTAGTTCCACACACAAGAGCGTTTTTTGAGACATTCCTTAGTTTTTCCCTACTTATTCATTGAACTGTTGTATAAAAGCAATCACAGTTAGACATACAGCACTCTTGCTCGTGTGATATTGCTTTAATATACTTTATAGAGTGCAACATTATACAGATATTATGCATAATATTATTTAGCTATCAAGACAAAATAAACATAAAAATATCTATTTTGCTGAACATATAGAGCAGAACATCCTACAAATGAAGACATGTTGGTGACGATGCTGAGTGCCAACACAGTGGTTTGTAAATAACTGATTTCATGTACATACTTGTGACCAAAAAATCCAATGAGGCTAAATCATCACCTTTTCTTTTCTTTTTTAATTGATTTGCAAACATATAAAGGGAAAGTGTTAAAAGCACAGAAATTAGGGCTCCTTTATTTTCTTTACAAGTCTGAGCCTGCCCTATCCTCTCAAACAAAACTGAACGTAAAGGAGCAAACCCTTTTAGCTAAGCAGCAGTTAGATGGGAAAATAAATTAGAAAGTGTGTTAAAGGGCAGTTGAGAGAGAGAAAGAGCGAGTATTTGGACCCATTTGCCTCTTTAATAGGTTAAAGGTTGTTAGGGAATTAGTTGGGGCCCCCTGTTCTATCGGGAAGACACGCTTGAGTGAAGTTTAAGATGCCATTTATTTGATAAATGTAAAACAGAAAGCAATATCTCTCTCTTTGGCGTAGGCCCCGTCCGGCGGTCCGAGGGAGTTGTGCCCGGAACCGTCATGTCCTGCCGGAGATAGGAGGCAGGGACGAGGAGCCTACCTCCGTGCGGGACAGGGCTCAACTGGTGGTGGTGGGGTGGTGGAGGTTGCCTGTGTTTAGCACACTGAAACAGCAATGTGATAGATTGTGAGCGGACTTATAAAGCAATGGCTTACATGTGATTGGCTGGGAATTACCCAGCTAATGATGTGATGATGTACAGCTGCTAGTCTTCCCGCTAGAACTACGCTGCGCTTCCATTTCTGTTCGTTTGTTTAGTTCTGTCATTCTTCATGTCCCCTTAGGGATGTGAAAAAATTTGAAAATTCTGTCATCCTTTAGTCACCCTTCCAATCTCCTTCCAAACCTGTTGTAATATTTAATATTGTTTAATATGATATTTTCTTCATACAGGTTTGGAATGACATTGGGGTCAATAATAATTGTTCACTTTTTTGTAAACTATTCCTTTAGCACTTACTGAGATTTTATCATCAGTGAAGTTACATGAGATAACAAGGAACATCTGGTTTAGGGCATCTGATTCAGAATGTCTGCGTGTCCTGTGAGTGTTTGCTTTATAGGCATGTTTCTTGTGCATGTGGAAGCTTCAACACACTAGCTGTTAAACAGATGACAGAGTCACGCTCTCAGTTACACACCTGTGTACTTTTACAAGAGGCATAAAGCAGACTGTACTAGCACTGAGATGGTTCACACATGCTAAACACAGCCATTGAATGTGGACAGCTGTTTACAGATGGCTGCATTCTCTCTGAGGAGATACGCTAAGATTTAAGGAAAGGGAACTGGAGAGAAACAGCAGCCTGTGGCATCATCTCGTTGCAGTTCAACAATAAGCAATCGCTTACTGACCATCAACAAGTTGATTATAATGGAATCATTCTAGTTTTGACACGTCTGGCAGTGTAGCATGGGCTTGCCAAGTGGGACGTGTTTCTGGAGCAACGTTGCTATCAACCAATCAGATTTTAGGGTTAGAGTTGGGCTCATGGCTTGCTTTGGAGCTTCAATGGACAATGTGGACAACAGACCTACAACTATATTTTTACAAACCTAGCATTTCACTCTGGTTTTAGGGATATGAATGTGGTTTTGACTATCTGTTGTTTGACAAAATTGTTGTTCTAGCTCCAATCAAAAGATGTCTTACTTGACAAAAATCAATTGAATCATTTGAATGCCATTCTCTGATTCATGGTCTAACCCACATCAAAACTTTGAGTAACAAGCAAATGAGTTTACGAAGCGCTGACCTGGTTTCACAACTGATGGCACAACTGGTGACAGAGAGGAAAGGGTCAGACTGATAAACTGTGATTAACAACATTGCTGTGGATTATCGTGATCTCACTGTATCAGTGTCAGTATCACTGTAGGGCTACGTGAAGGATTACAAACCGCTAGCATAAACACACCTAAACACACACTCACACTGTTCTTATCAATCAGAGGAGCAAACGTGCAGATTTGTGTTTATGCACACTGCAGATGGTTGCTATGAGGCAGGGAAATCCCAACTTTAATTGGCGACGAGCTTCATGTTTTTATGCATTCTGTGTGTAATATTGCAGCTGTTTTGGACAAACTTTTTCCTAAGGGATAAATCTGTCTGTCTGAGCACTAAGTATGCAGTCTATCTGTCTAGTGTATCTGTCTGTTTGTCTATCTGTCTGCCTGTCAGTCTGTTTGCAATGATGGATGAAATTAAATGACAGTAAAACCCAAACTGAATTCCAGCCAAAGGAATAAAGCTCAAATAAATAAAAGAATGCTGCCAATTTCAGAAATGCCTGTATTGTAATGAAATCAGCCTCATAAATGAGCTATATCATGGAAAACAAGAATCTTAATGCTTTTTAGAAATAACAGTACTATGTAAACATACTCAAAACATTCATAAATGAATGCTCTCGCCCTGTCAACCCTGATAATTTATCAAAACTAAGCTGCAAAAATGGGTAATTCAGAATTTGGCATATTATGATGTCACAACTATGAACTCATTAACATAGGACCGCTCAAATATAATATCAATGCCAAGAGAGCAACAGTGCCAGCCCACTTCTTGAGTCATATTGGTTCCGGATATTTTCCCCATTAATTTTTTCCATAACCAAACCAATAATTTGGGGCAGCTGTGGCTCAGGTGGTAGAGCGGGTTGTCCACTAATCATAGGGTTGGTGGTTCAATTCCCGGCCCACATGACTCCACATGAAAAAGTGTCCTT
Source organism: Xyrauchen texanus (assembly GCF_025860055.1). Taxonomy (NCBI): domain Eukaryota; kingdom Metazoa; phylum Chordata; class Actinopteri; order Cypriniformes; family Catostomidae; genus Xyrauchen; species Xyrauchen texanus. Next base: position 42,261,630 of record NC_068287.1, read on the forward strand.
GGGCAAGACACTGAACCCCAAGTTGCACCCAATGGCAGACTAGCGCCTTGCATGGCAGCTCTACCGTCATTGGCGTGTGAATGTCCGTGTGAATGGGTAAATGGGACACAGTGTAAAACGCTTTGAATGCCGCTAAGTTTAAAAAGGCGCTATATAAGTGCAGACCAATAAGATACAAAGTGAATCACAACATTGCAAACTTTGATTTGAAGAAAAGAAGTGATTGAAAAACGGTACAAGTACTTAACGGCTTTCATGAGGGAATAAACAACAATAACATGAAGCATTGCGAATAATGCCATCAATTATAAATGATGGAAAAATATAAAACTATAGATTTAAAGTTGTTGATTATAAGTATAGAAACTATTTATTTGAATTGTATTGCATATACACATATATAAGTGTAGGGAGAGCAACTTGACCATCATTCACAGTGTGTCATGAGAGTGGGCGGTCGCTGCATAGCTCTTTTGGTGTGCTTTGCTGGCCACGATTCTCTGATTGGTGGATTGTTTCCCTTCAGACTGATGGGTAATGTAGTTCTTTACCAGGAATTATGCTATAAAACACAAATTTCTTTACCTTGTGCGACCCCGCAGGGTCATGCGAGGACTTGCAATTTTGGATTTGCTATATGCAACGCATTATTCAAATGAATTTAAACCCATTGCATACTGTTCAGAACACTGTAAGGCATCATATAAGGGTTGAACTTCTGATGCATGGAGTCATGTGACCAAACACCACGGCATCGATTTCCGTGAACTGCTTTTATGGGGGCAGTGCCAACAAAAAAGCCTCTGGTAGAAACCTCTTCGAATTTTTCAAGTGTTTGGTTGTAAAGAGTAGCATCTCTAGTTTCACTTTACATGATATGCTGCTATCAACATTTCGTTAATTTTTCATGAAGTACTCGGATGAGTGCTGTGGAGCGGTTTTCTGGCAAGAGGTTCCAAAAACATGTCACAGTAGCAAGTCTGTGGGTTATTTTGTTTATTTTTGTTTGTTAACACTGAACAATAAGGTGCTACTCATTAATATTAGCAAATGCATTCCTATATATTTACTGTATTTTCACATTGAGAATCATTGGATGCATCAAAAAGCTGAAATATGTTGCTTTGCGAGGCTTTATATGGAGTTAGGATGAAAATAAGTTGCATTTCAAACTGTTCTGAGGCCAGTGCAGACAGACAGTGCACTGGAGGTTAAATCATTCATTAAAAAGGGAGCAAGGGTGCATCCTATCTTTCCTACGCAACTAAATGCATTCACTCCTAAAATCCGTCCAAAAGTTCAGTTTCAGCTGCAGATGATGTTTGGATGATTCAACATGTTTGGCAGACATGTGACAATGGTAATCAGTGCATAGATTCACAATTTTACAATTTAAAATATTATTTTAATATGATTGGGAGTGATTTGATGATGCTGGCCATTACATTTTTATCAGAATTATATATTCGTCTTTCTAGAAAATCAGCTGTAATGTTTATATCGTCTCAAAAACATGAATAACCAACACTTCTGGACACCCAATAAACTGTTTGATGAAACAAATCCGGCTTTCTATAGTTTGGTATTTCTTATTATTTCACAACTTAGTTCCGCTGTCCACAAATGAGGACATCAATTATTAGGGAAACTGTTTGCTTTTTTTTTTGGCTTCTTTATTAGGTGCCACTTGTTTCAAATCATAAAATGAAATGGAAAATTTACACAGAAGTCACACGGGGGTCTCAGGAGGTTAAATGAAGTCTAAATAACACTATCTGATTGCTTCAACAGCAACTCCCACTCCCTTCTAACATCAAAGGACAATCTAATAAAACCTTCACTTCTAATTAAAAACGATCCAAATAAAATAAAACCAATAAACTCTTTTTTGCAGATATATACCAGCACAAGCACACACATCTAACGTTTCAATGAGGTACAATGCAGCACTGACTCGATGCACCTCTTATTCTGCACAGAACACAACCTACACAGACAGACAACACACATGGAGGAAAACCAACTGAGGAAAAAGAAAGAATTCAGGAATGTTTCGGTGGGCGGAAAGACAGAACAACAACAAAAGGAAGCCAAGCAGAGACCAGAGGAAAAAAGAGAAAGGAGATGTACAATGGTAAAAATCCTCATTAGCAGCCTTGTTGTTTGCATAATGACATTCCTACTTCAGATGGTTTCAGTTTTTGTATCGGAGCATTTTTACGAGCACAAGTACATGAGCGTTGGTATAGGACCCGATTCCGACATCCCTAGTTAAAATGCTTTTTTGTTTGAGCATGCCGACCAGACCCACAAAACAACAAGCAACAACCTGTTTATAAATGTTAGAAATTACAAACTTCACCTTTAATATCCTGACTATTAAACAAAATGATCCATAAAGACATTTACTGATGCTTTCCTGTAAATTCACACACAGAAAAAAGAAAAATCACATGCCCATTTTGGGCACAATGGTTGTACCTTGGGTTTGAACCTGCGAAATTTGGGCTACCAACTCACATCTTTGACCACTAAGCCACACTACCACCATTTACTCAATTCCCCCTTTTTTGGCTACAGTATATTACACCTCTCTCTTTCTCTCAGTGGAAAATGAGGAATTATTCTTGAACTGCAATGGAATCGAAGCTCTGTCTTTTTCATGTGTCCACATCGCAAGACAAATCGACTCACATATGCACACTCATACAGGCAATAAAAACAGTAAAAGCAAACCAGACACTGCCTCCCTAGGAACGATTTGTCTCTTTCTGTCCAGCAGAGGAAAGGGAGTAATGTGTCTAAAGTAGAGAGCTCAGCACAAATAGCTCACCCATCTGTCCGGGGTTAACGGGAAAAGCTGTTTACACTGCTCACAGGAGGAGAGGAGAGGAAAAGACATCTAAAAATGCTGGAATTGCACTAAGTGGGACAGATTTAGCCAGTAGAATATAGATCCCAGCACTAGTGAATAACAGGAATTCAGAGGGTGAACTACAGTTGCATGTCTATGACAAATATTGACAGGAAATTAGGTAGTGTCTAGAAAGATTGTTCTGAGTGATTTACTTCCAGATGCACCATATGGACACCTGCATCATTCATTCAAACTTAAGTTGAAATGTTTTATACAAGCTTAGCACTGCAAGAGTGCAAATGTGTGCGTGTACATATATGAGGAGGCTGTTAAAATGCCCAGGCATCAGCCAATTAATTAAGGCCTTGAAAACGCATCTTTTCCTCTTGGTTTTGCCCTTTCGTCCACACTGAGACATAGTTTTTGTCCGTAAACGCACTCCAAAGGGGAAAATTTGAAACCACCGTTTTTGCATTGTAGCGTAGACTGATGTTGTAAAGGAAAATTATGACGTATTTGTTGTCATGTGATCTATCCGACCAAAACAATCAAGATGGCGGCCCGTGTTATAGCGCCGCTGTTGTACTTGATACTCACTTTGACAGCGTTGTTAAAAAATAAATGTTACTTTGTACAATCATCACAGGGAAGTTTACTCGGAATCGGTGTCCGGTGACGGAACACGAGGACAGTTGCGATTCAGACCGTACATGCAACGGGGATTTTCCACATGTGCAGTAACACGATTTAAGCGTTTTCATACGTTTCAGCGTGGACGAGCAACTTTTGGAAAACAGTAGTGAGGACGGAGAGCATTTTGAAACGAAAATGACATTTTCAAATGTATCCGGATTAATGTAGACGTAGCCTAAGGTACGCTGGGTATCAATACAGATTTCTGATTTCATTCAATTTCCAATTCACAGGCTATCACCAACTGGGGGGGGTTTGTTGGCTCAATAACCATAACGTAAGATAATAAATAGCTTCTACTCAAAAACGTACAAAATATGAATTAAAATGTGAACTAAGAGTGATACATAATGCAAAAGAATAATTGAGCCCCTTGAATCATTTTAGCACTTTTATTAGGTCAAACAGAACTTACTGGGGAATTTAAAATGAATGAATAGATATTTTAGCTCTTTTCATTATTAGTGATGTTGTTTTACAGTGATTAGTTATCTCATGTGAAGTCAACATTAGAGTGATTAATGTTCCCTTCAAATTAGATCTCTCTTTCCTAGGGTTTGTCCCACGTAGGTGCAGGGTACGCTTCATGATAGACGAACAGTCGTGATAGATTTGGCACAAGTTTTACTCCAGATGCCCTTCCTGACGCTCACTCACACACAGGGCAACTTAAAGCCTCCGGTTTACTTAACCTGCATGTTTCTGGACTTGTGGAGGAAAACGGAGCCAGAAATCCAGAGGGAACCCACACAAACACAGGGCGAACATGCAAACTCCACATAGAAAGGTTAAGCTGGGACTCGAACCCAGGACCTTCTTGCTGTGAGATAACCACCGAGCCACCGTGCTTCAAAATTAGATCACATCAAGGTAAATGCAGAAGGCAAGATTTATAGTGAACCGATCTTATCGCTTCAGAAGACATAGATTAAACCACTCAAGTCATATGGATTACCTTTATGCTGCTTTTATGTCCTCTCTGGAGTTTGGAAGTGTTGGACCCCATTGACTTGCATTGTATGGATATATTCACATCATATCTCCATTAATATAACTTGATTTGGGTTTTGCAGAAAACAGAAAGTCATATGAGTTTGAGATGGCATATGGGTGAGTAGAATTTTTGGGTGAACTATTCCTTTAAATTACTGGTCTTTGATGTATGATTATAATAGAGTAATACTTTTTGAAGCTACTAAAGTTATCCATTCGGTAGCAATGCATGGTTTTCTTATTTACATACATTCTTAACGCTGTTTATGTTCACGTTACGCATACATGACTGATGGTGATTCATTTGGAAACCTTTTTGTTTGTTGGTTTTTTTATGCAGCCCTATGATTAATTGACCTGGACTATATATTGTTGACTACATGTTATGGTAAAACTTGATAATACTTCTGTGTGCATGGCATGCTCTAGCTTTGCATCATTGGCTCTTCTCTTGTTAACATTATATAACATTAAACAATTTGTAAAAGTCCAAGTCAGTTAGATATTGCACTGTCTCAGGAGTTGCTTCATGTAGCACCTGAAGACCACCAATAAAGCATCGTATTGGGCACTCATATACTATGTGATCAGTTGTCTGGCAAGGTGCACCACAGTCACACGCTGGGGACTCTGCAGCACCCCACTTATACACGAGAGAGGCACACCTTCCTTGGGTGGTGCGAAACCGGTTCAACATGACCCACTCACGCCGCCTCAGTTCACAGCCAGGCACTCGCATTACTGGGTCAGTAATTCACTATAATAGCATGATACAAAACTAATGGTACCTAATACATTCCTCAAATAAAATATACATCAGCACAAATGTCAATTTAAACTAAATTGAATCTAAAAAAAATAGATTCAATTTAGTCCCGGATACAGTTCCAGTAAAGGTGTGTTCACACTCGTAGTTCGGTTCTCTTGCTCCTCTTGGTCCGGACCAAAAATGAAAATGATACATTTAGTCCTGGTTCGTTTAGCGTTCACACTGGCATTTTTAACACCGAACCTAAAGATACAAAACCAAAGGCATCAGGGAAAAGTCATGACCTGATTGGACCCCTTTTATGACGTATATTTTTTGACGGAACTTGCCGATCATCCAAAACAATACTGGCCAAGGACAAGGACATGCAAGGACAGCTGGCGGCAGTTCCAACGCCTGATCCGAACTATAATAGGCAACATAGCTCCTATAATGAGAAGAACCAGGTATGCTTGAGGTCAGTATTAGGCAAATTACTTCCTGTTTTTGGTCCGTTTAGACGTCTTTGGTCCATGTTGTGTTCATATATCAATCGAACAGTACCAGAGTTCGTCTGGAAGCGGACCGGTTCGCTTGTTTAGTGCGCTCCAAGGTTCGGATGGCAGCGTTCACACTTGTTCAAATGAACCGCACTAACAGAGCAATCCCACCAGAGTTCGTTTTAATGGAACCAAACCTGCCAAGTGTGAACACACCCTAAATTCCAGAAGGGCAGTATGGAATGAGTGGGTGGTCACACAGGTCAGGTCAGAGGGTCCAGACGGGCAAAACAGCCCATTAAACACTCTGGATCTGAATACACGAGTGAGGGGACAGAATAGAGGAATATAATTGGATGGTGAAAGGACTGGAGCGAATGTACAGGAAAAAAAAGAGCACTGATATGGATGAGTAGTTCAGCAATGGAGAGAGAGAGTGAGAGAGAACTGTTTCTTGTGGAGACTGACCTCATTACCAGAAACTCCCTTTGTGACAACACAAAGCTATGCTAAATATTGACCACACACATACACACACTTTACAACTGCACTCTTAACCACACGTAACACTTACAGAGTAAAACGTCCACAGTAATTTAGCACAGGAAGAAACGAGTATAAAACGTCCAGCTGGGGACGACATTCACTGCACCAATACACACACACACACACACACACACACACACATTGTTACTCCAATCATTATGAGGACTCTATAGATATATACTTTTTTATACTGCGCAAACTGTCTATTCTATCCCCTAACCTTATTGAATGCATCTTTAGAGCGCACCAGTGTGTCTCGTGCGCTTTTCATCCGTTCTGTTGTGATGAGGAGTTCACTGCTGCACGCAAGAACAAACCCAGTGCGAGATAGTCCTGAACAAATTACTCTTTTTCAAATGACCGGTCTTTTCCATGAATCACCCGAAAATAACTCAGCTCGGGTTAGCAGTTTGAATCAGATTCACTTTCTCAGCAAATCAGCCATCAGTGAGCTCACAACTGGGAGCACAGACATTTCAAAATAAGAGTCCCATGTGTATTTCGGGCTTCTTTATAATTAAAAGTCCCATATTGTATACCACTTTTTTCTTCTTCTGGTAATTATTAATTGGGATTGGAGTAACACAATAAACTGCATCTGGAATTTAATTCAATTAGCACTTTTGAAGACTCTGTGTCTAAGCGTCTTCAATTTAGGAGACGATGGCTCCTAAGTGATTTCTTTAGTCTGGAGCCCTGGACATTTGGTCACCTATGCCAGTAATTTACTCGCATTGTAGAGGGGTTGCCACTAGTGGTGTAAAGTAACGAAGTACATTTCTACATCATTACTGTACTTAAGTAGCTTTTTTGCTTTTTTATCCCCTTTTCTCCCAATTTGGAATGCCCAATTCCCACTACTTAGAAGGTCCTCGTGGTGGTGCAGTTACTCACCTCAATCCGGGTAGAAGAGGACAAATCTCAGTTGCCTCCGCTTTTGAGACGTCAATCTGCACATCTTATCACGTGGCTTATTGTGCATGACACCGCAGAGACTCATAGCACGTGGAGGCTCTTGCTACTCTCCGCGATCCATGCACAACTTACCACGTGCCCCATTTGAGAGCGAAAAAAATAATCACAACCACAAGGAGGTTACCCCATGTGACTCTACCCTTCAAAGCAACCGGGCCAATTTGATTGCTTAGGAGACCTGGCTAGAGTCACTCCGCACGCCCTGGATTCCAACTCACTACTCCAGGAGTGGTAGTCAGCGTCAGTACTCGCTGAGCTACCCAGACCCCCCACTTAAGTGCTTGAGTATTTAAATATGTTACAACTTTTATTTTTACTTTGCTAAATTTTTTAGCCAAATAAATACTTTTTACTCTGATATAGACCCTCTTGTTTCTCATTACCTGGATGTGAAAAAAGATTGTTTCATTACTTGCAAAAAGAGAGCAGAGAGTTTGATTGACAGCAGCCAGCGGGAGCACAGACACTTAGCACATGCACTCATGGTGTGTGTGTGTGTGTGTGTGTGTGTGTGTGTGTGTGTGTGTGTGTGTGTGTGTGTGTGTGTGTGCGTGCGTGCGTGTGTGTGTGTGTGTGCGCGTGTGTGTGCGTGCTTACATCATCACCGCTGCAGTGCAAACACACCTGTGTTGAGGTGGCCACATGCCTCCCAGATACAACCAACCCAATTCAAACCCAAACATCACAGATTCTGGGACAGAGTTTACCAGCTCACAACAACAGAGCAGATACAATTCATTTTGCACTGACAAATACAGTATTTCTATGACATCAGAAACTCATGGTGACAACATGTCAGCTCTGCTGATGGTGCCAAATGAATTTGTTTGATTGTTGATCCTCTTCAGTCACAGACATCTGAATTGGAGAAACAGCACATCTTACAGGACAGACAATGTTACTGTACGGTCTGTGACCATGGGGTCTTTCTTTTTTTATTTTTCCAAGCTGTAAGGTTTCATTTTCTGTGTGTGTGTGTGTGTGTGTGTGTGTGTGTGTGTGTGTGTGTGTGTGTGTGTGTGTGTGTGTGTGTGTGTGTGACATTTCTGAGCTGGTTATGGGAGGAAATCTGTGGAATTTTATGACATTTATTTAAATATGATTTTAAATGTGAAAATGGAGCTGAGAGAAAGCATTATCAAATTACCAAACTATTTAATAAACAAGTATTCAAGGGCTGGACAAAATGTAAGCTTTTGTGACATATTGGTGATTGAATTGTGTGAAAATCTGTGGAACTATCTGCAGAATTTGTGGCTACCGATTCCAGTCAGGTCTAGGGTAAATGGCCCTAAGTGGACTGTCATTGAAATAATTTAGTTTGATAATGGGTGCGCTGGTTATAGTTTAGATTAAATGACTTGAAAGGTGTTTTTACAATCTTTCTGTTTTGTCCTAATACATCATTTAAGCACATATCTAACCTAAATGGACTTCCACCTGGTGTTGGAGCTTTTAAGCAGATTATGAGTGAGATCAAAGGTCAAAGGTGTCCTTCATTAGCTCGAGCTCTGAAGCTGTGATTTGGGTTCATCTGATACAGCCGAAGAACATTACATCACCAGCAACTTCCACTGCCTAAAACAGACTGGGAGAAAATAAACCCACCATTCAAGACCTCTGCTGCGTGTGTGGCCTATCGGGTGGACTGTAGTCTATTTAAAAAAAACACTCAAAACTGATAGGCTGATTATGAAAAATAATTTGGTTAGTTTTAACTTCATAAGCATTTTTTAACAAAGCACACCAGATTCAGAAATGGTCATTAAATTCGGTTTAATTCTGATCCGTTTTGGTTTCCAAAGATGTGCACTGTCCATCAGCACTGGGATATAGGAGCAAAGGGCAGAGGCTGCTGGGTCAAGGTTCAAAGGTCAAAGGTCAGAAGGATCCTTACTGCTTAATTGGTGGATTAGCGCAGCTGCATGGCCGACGTTATGTGAACGCAAGGACACACATGCATCAACACACATTAGCGCTGGATTAACTTAATCTTTCTGCATTAGAACAGCATTAATAACAGTTTCCACATAGACAGAGGGACACAATCCAGTCATAATATTCACCTAAATCTGATATAGCAGAACACCTTGACGTTATATTACAGTATTAAAGGGCTCTTTGGAAACTTGACTTTGATTGGCCAGTCGAGGCATTCTGCAGTCAAATCATTTTTGTATAATGACCACTAAAGTGTATAATCGACCAACGTCCCAGTAAACCGATTTGTTACATTGCTGTGTGTGTGTTTCGTGTTTCTCATACCGCTGTAGATCAATTATAGACCACTTATAGTCTAAAACCCATATTTCATGCCCATTTATTTGGTACAAGAATTTCATTGACAATCCAACACTGTACATGTGCCTCTCGGGCAAGTTGGCACATGCAGTTTTATGCAGCGATTTGAAGGCTTTGGCAAGATAAATCATCTTAATCTATGTAAGCATAGCATAAAGTGGAAAAATCTTTGGTCATATATAATGGAAACCTTTAGCAATCGTTTAATAATTTTGTGCTAGTACAATATGTAATTATAAGGCTGAGCACAAGTACCAACGAGCCAACAAGAACTACAAATAGTATCAGTACATATCTCTTTAACCTCTTCAACTCTGGATATATTTGGGCTGCCGTCTACATTTATTCACACTCAAATTTAAAAGATCACCATTTACACATACTGTGGACTAATTGCCAAAAATTGGTCTCATGTTTTCAGATATTTCCCCAAATAAAAAAAAACTCAAATTATTTATAAATAATATTGTATAGGTTTACAATCTTATGATGAATAGATTTTTTTTGTAAGCATGTAATTCTGGTTCTATCGGGAAGACACGCTTGAGTGAAGTTTGAGATGCCATTTATTTGATAGATGTAAAACGGGAGGTAATGTCTCTCTCTTTGGCTTAAGCCCCGTCCGGCAGTCCGAGGGAGTTGTACCCGGAACCGTCATGTCCTGCCGGAGATAGGAGGCAGGGGCGAGGAGCCTACCCCCCTGCGGGACAGGGCTCAACTGGTGGTGGTGGGGTGGTGGAGGTTGCCGTGTTAGCACACCGAAACAGCAATGTGATAGATTGTGAGCGGACTTATAAAGCAACGGCTTACGTGCGATTGGCTAGGAGTTATCCAGCTAATGATGTGATGATAAACACCTGCTGGTCTTCCCGCTAGAACTACGCTCCACTTCCATTTCTGTACATGATGGCAGCAAGTACTACAATTTTTTTCTCTATCACCTTCCGTCACAAAATGCCAATCTAAAATATACACTCACCTAAAGGATTATTAGGAACACCTGTTCAATTTCTCATTAATGCAATTATCTAATCAACCAATCACATGGCAGTTGCTTCAATGCATTTAGGGGTGTGGTCCTGGTCAAGACAATCTCCTGAACTCCAAACTGAATGTCAGAATGGGAAAGAAAGGTGATTTAAGCAATTTTGAGCGTGGCATGGTTGTTGGTGCCAGACGGGCCGGTCTGAGTATTTCACAATCTGCTCAGTTACTGGGATTTTCAAGCACAACCATTTCTAGGGTTTACAAAGAATGGTGTGAAAAGGGAAAAACATCCAGTATGCGGCAGTCCTGTGGGCTGAAAATGTCTTGTTGATGCTAGAGGTCAGAGGAGAATGGGCCGACTGATTCAAGCTGATAGAAGAGCAACTTTGCCTGAAATAACCACTCATTACAACCGAGGTATGCAGCAAAGCATTTGTGAAGCCACAACACGCACAACCTTGAGGCGGATGGGCTACAACAGCAGAAGACCCCACCGGGTACCACTCATCTCCACTACAAATAGGAAAAAGAGGCTACAATTTGCAAGAGCTCACCAAAATGGGACAGTTGAAGACTGGAAAAATGTTGCCTGGTCTGATGAGTCTCGATTTCTGTTGAGACATTCAGATGGTAGAGTCAGAATTTGGCGTAAACAGAATGAGAACATGGATCCATCATGCCTTGTTACCACTGTGCAGGCTGGTGGTGGTGGTGTAATGGTGTGGGGGATGTTTTCTTGGCACACTTTAGGCCCCTTAGTGCCAATTGGGCATCGTTTAAATGCCACGGCCTACCTGAGCATTGTTTCTGACCATGTCCATCCCTTTATGGCCACCATGTACCCATCCTCTGATGGCTACTTCCAGCAGGATAATGCACCATGTCACAAAGCTCGAATCATTTCAGATTGGTTTCTTGAACATGACAATGAGTTCACTGTACTAAAATGGCCCCCACAGTCACCAGATCTCAACCCAATAGAGCATCTTTGGGATGTGGTGGAACGGGAGCTTCGTGCCCTGGATGTGCAACCCACAAATCTCCATCAACTGCAAGATGCTATCCTATCAATATGGGCCAACATTTCTAAAGAATGCTTTCAGCACCTTGTTGAATCAATGCCATGTAGAATTAAGGCAGTTCTGAAGGCAAAAGGGGGTCAAACACAGTAATAGTATGGTGTTCCTAATAATCCTTTAGGTGAGTGTATATGGTGCAATACGGCCCTCACAGATGTGCTCGTCCATAGACATTCAGTCTAATTTTCAGTTCAGGTACCACCCCCCATTCTTTTATCAAATATCTCGGCCTCTGAGTTGACTAGAAGATCAGTCTAAATGTCATTAGAAAGCTAAGATCCTCTGCTTTGCGATGGTGTATAACATTAATAGTTGATAACATATATTACAATGATTTGTTTAGCATTCGTTTTCTGCTGGACCACATATTTTGGTCTGGACATCTAAGATATAGCATTGGATTAATCGCACAAGCAAGCTCACAGACAAGTAAAAATTAGCTAATTTATTCAGGAAACTGCCTTAGGTAAAAGCATATATATATATTTGTTTTGCTATTTTGGGCTTACAGCAGTAGTAATCTGCACATAAATGAGACGTTTGTTTTTGATGTCTTACAGAAATCATATTTCACATTGTGATTCTTTTGAAAAGGGCAACAAAATAAATTGTATAAATTGTACAGTCACATTCCTGAGAATGAGAGCTTTCATTTGATAAATGATTTGTCTATTTAAGTGTTATTTGGAAAACTTTTATAGTCATATTTATATTTCTGCCACACGACCTCTAGGTGGCGCTGATTTGCAACTAAAATTATTTCAGGCCTTATTTTGTTATTTTATGTAACATAAATGCAAAAGTGATGGTTATCTATGATAGGATGAGATTCTAAGCTTTCAAATGATACCCCATATGCATGATTTCTTTTTTGTAGACTTGAACTATTTAAAAGTAAACTTATGGCACTTTTCCACTACACGTTACGGTTCGACTCGACTCTGCTCGCTTTACTGTTCTGAGCTTGCTTTTCCACTGCAGTTTAGTGCCGCCTCAACGTGGGAGGGATTATAGCCTGATGGTCATAGTTGCGCCGCCTCTACTGTCAGGACATCATCTTAAACTTGACACAAAACAATAAACAATAACACGACCGATATATGTTAGCTACTAGCTCATTGTGCTACATAAAGCAGTTGTTGCATGGTGATATTACACAAGTGTAACAGTTAAATTGGCCTGGTTATTTTAGAAGCTTTCCACTAAATAAAGTGAAGATTTCAAGCGGAGTATAGAGTTAACATAACAAAACATACCATCCTCCATCATGGATCAGTCCAGGGTACTCTCCCTCCCATTGCTCGCCGGTTTAGATAGCGTCCATTTGGTTGAACCACTTCCACTTTTACTTGATGGTTCTGTAGTCACTTTTAATTTTATTTAGACTTGTCCCTACACTGTTGGTATGTCCGGTGGTAGCTGTACAGCCCACAACAGTTGACACTTCCTGAAAGACTTTTTCAGTTTCGTTCGTCTCTAACGAGAGGAACATCTGCACCTCGTTTATTGACCATGGCTTGGTTTTGCGCTCAGCAATTTCTTTTTACATTTCGAAAGTTGCATGGACAAATGATACTGCTATCGCTGTTGCTAACTTTCAGGTTGATCTAGCAGGTTGATGTCCCGTTTCGCAAATCCAGTGATGCTTGAAGTGACGATTCTCTCTGAACAATCAGTGATCTGCAGGATTTTGACGTCACAATTAGTATCGGCTCGGCTCGCTTGGAAGCTCGACCGAGGTGGTACTAAAAAAAGTACCAGGTATTATCCACAGTGGAAAACACCCAAAAAGCGAGCAGAGTCGAGTTGTACTGTGCAGTGGAAAAGCCCCATTAGTGCGCAACACAACGCATCAATTTGGGCCCGCCGGTGGGTCCGCTGAGTTGAAGAGGATGCTGAAGGAATTCCAGGCCAAAGTCATAAGATGTATGAAATTAAAAGCTCACCCAAAAATGTTATGTTTTAATGAATAATCGCAGTACATCTTTTCAAAACAATGGCAGAGGATAGTGATTCACTTTAAAGTTTAAATAGGAACCCAAAAGTACTATAAAATGTAATCCATGCGACTCATCCATTATATTTCAAGTCTTATAAATATGATACGGTTTTGGTGTGAAACATCCTGAAATTTAAGCTCAGAATGAGGATGAATAAAAGGATGACAGAACTTACATTTTTAGGCGAATTATTCCTTAAATTCAACAAACTTCTACCGGTGATCCACTTTATCCTCTTTTATCGTGAACCACACTCGAATCTCAGAATGAGCTTTATGAATGAGCTTTATTGCCAAGTATGCTTACACATACAAACTCAATAACCACACTTGCTAGCATTACAAAAGTGTGACCGTCTACTTTAAAGGTCTAGTGTTTTTAATAGTACTGTCTGGACTGCAGGTGCGTGAAACAGCTGTTCCTTACAATCACAGTGTGAAGTTTATATCAGATATTGCCAGGAAACCAGATAGCCATTATGCTAAGAACAGTTTAACATATGTAAGGGGTATAAAGGGGTGCTGAACAGATATTCTGCTACTCTGATTTATCACAAGACATTTACCCTGAAATGGTTTAAAATCAAATCTAAAAATGCTTTTAGGCTTTTTGATTGCATTACATTACTAATGGTTTGGAGCTGTGCCTACTGCTATATTTAGGCGCAACTGATACAACCGTCTTATCGCAATAAAGCAATTTGTTTTGTGATTTTTATTTTTCTTAGTGATTTTATCGAATGTGGGTAAGATGATGTCACACAAAGAACATAAAACACTATGCTAATCTTTGCTGTAGATGCTAATCTCTGTCCGATTTTAGCATATGCTTTATGATACTTTAAACCGTGTATTTACATGCATCACAGAAGATTTATGTCCTTTTTGTCTGTTTTTCTGAAAGTCACGAAAATTCCCACCAGTGTCATTTCCAGTACATATAAAATTCTGTATTGTGTTTATAGGATTCGGTGGTGGAAATGATGCTTTTTGAAATGTTATTATCATAGTTTTAAACATGTAATAATTCGTATTTTTGTAATGGATTTTCATATAAAAAGTCTAGGACAAGGCTAAAACACTAAAATCTATACTTAAAAGGTATTGAAAAGTACCATTTCAACAAAAAGAAAATAGTTTTCAAATAAATCAACCCCTAGGACATGAATTTACCAAAGTTGAAGAAACATCCTTAAATCGATGGACAGACTCGCTCAGTTAAATGGCTCATTGCAGCTCAAGCACTCATTACTGCTGATTGCTGGTATTGTTTTTTTTTTTTATAAGAACACAATGCTTCATTGTTTGAGATGTAGCAGGGCTCCTGTGGCAAGAGAGAGTGAGTTTGGGGGCACATATAGGATGGCGTTATGATGTAACAAAGGAATGGAAAATTCTAAGGTTGTGTTTGTGTGTAATATAACAACTGCATTCACTTTGGCATTCATCCTTTGTGCAAAAATAGCAGAGATGCAGCCACATCGCATTGTGGAATGGTTGCCAGAGCACTGCTATGCTATGAAGTATTCTGAGTGATTTTTCAGCATGTTGGTAAACTTTGCGTAGACAATGGGTTTTTCAATGGCCAATTCTTAAAGAGACTGTTCACCCAAAATGTGACTTTCTTTCCCCCATGGAACACAAAAGGAGATGTTACACAGTATATTAGTCTGAGTCACTTTTCACTCTGGATATTTTTTCCACACTGAGACTTTTCATTAAGCATAACATTTCATTTTGTGTTTCAAATGGGTCATATGGGTTCAAAACAACATAAGAGCGAGTAAATAATGACAGAATTGTTGGGTGCAGTACCCTTTAAGCTTAGAAGGGCCCGTGAGAAAAACATTTAACTATCAAAATATTAATAACTACAGTCTTGACCAACACAAAATTGGTATTGTTTTAAAGCTGAGGAGCTGTACTAAACAATGCATGCAGGGATTATGACCAAAACTGAACAAGTGCTTTGAAATTTGCACACAAATCAGAAGTGTTACGTTTTGATCATTTATTAAAATTTTGCACTGCATACATTAATATAATTGGTAAACTCCAAACACCAAACTCATCAAATTGCCATGTGTCATATGTCGTTGGAAAGCTCTGAAAGAGTTGAATACAACCAGCCTATCTGTTTTACTCACATATAAAAAATTATAGTGAGTAATAGCTAAGTATATGTCTTGACATACATGTTTCATGTTGCTTATATGCCGAGTTTTTGCTTATATCTTCACGAAAATGAAATAGAACATAAAATATCACATAGCATTACTTAGAGGAGGCGATTATCTTTAAAACAAGCTCACACAAAACGTAATCGAATGCATAGATCAGTAGATAACCCACACGAAGGACAATGTGCAACCAGCATCTGGGTTTCTGGCATCTTGCTAACTGGCTACAAACACGTTAGCTTTCCTGGATCAGATGACATCATCAGAAATTATGTAGCATCATAGAACGCTAAATCAATCGGATTTGGTTTAGGTTGCTCCAACCAGTTGTGATAGTCCTCAATATTTGTGCAGAGAGTCATGTGATCAATCACTCAAATTACTTATGGCCACCAGAAGATGGCGCCAATTACACGATACAGACTCAATAATTACTCAAATGGCACAGAATGAAACTCATTCTGTGAAATCTCATTACTAAAATGATGTCTGCATAATATGCAAACCTTTAGTCATTGTTGTGTTTGCATTTGTAATTAGTTCTTATGTACTTTTATTGTGTTTTATTTGTTTGGAGATGCTTTTGGAATTTAATATTTGTAATGCTATAACTTTTGATTGCTTTGTTGAATCAACACAACATTTTAATCATTTACAGGTGGCATGATTGGGAACAAAACAAACGCAGTTTTTCAAATCCACCTTTTTTACACCTTGAGATATATAATGTTAAATCAGGAAGAAAAAAAAAGAAAATTAAAAACATTTTGGCTTACTTTTTCCCAGCAGCTGAGAGTCTCAGAATTTACTGTAATTGAAAAATGTAAAACATTTAAAAAGTTTTCTTTAAAATTATACTTAACACTTAGCCCTCCTTATTTTGTTGTCGAGTTATAAGCTTTACATTTTTCGTATGCTACTAAAACAGGAAATCTTTAAAAAAAAAAAACATAAGGGACATAAAGGGTCAAATGCTCTGTAAGCGATTCTAGCCATTGTAACTGTTGGATTAGCCACGCCCCCTCTTTACAAAACTCAGCACTCAAAAGATACAAAATGAGCTTTATTGAAGCCAATATCGAGCAGGAGTGGTTGTCAAAAGCAGCAAAATAGTGCCCTCAATTGACAACTATTATGAGCAACATGGCATAAAAAATGTAATTAAGCCTTAATAATTCACTGCAACTACGATACTATGAGAACGCGAAAAATTATTGACAGGCAGAAAGCGTCAGAAAACTTGGCCCGCATACACTTTATCTTTCAGGGAGTAAGACATTTTTTTGCATACCTTTCCAAAAAAAAATACAGCACCTTTAAGCTATTTCATTTGATCCCCCTCAATCCTGAATATGCAATAACAGACTTAGTTGCTACTTTACTGTACAGGCTATGCCTAGTGAAAATCAGACTGCTCCCAGTCAAACTGCAACATGTATAACTAGCATAACGCTATGAAACAACGACATGATCCTGACATAATGTCATTATATGGTCAGTGTGGCCAAGTCAACCCTGCTACTTTGACAATATCACAGACACACATGCAGATAATTGTATATTGTGCATGGCTGTTGCTAGCAGCTGAAGATTCTGTAACCATGGAAACAATATTAATGTTCTCCACAAATCTGAGTCATTAATATGAGGAGCTTTCTAGAGCTTTCTAAACCATGAAAACAAAAAAAGAGCGATTATATTGGGCGTCATTTCCAATCAAGCTGTAATTTTGTAAAGTTGTGCCAAAAAAAATTTTACATATTTTTTTAATGATGTGTATTTGGGATGCATAAATACACGTTAGCTCTAAAATTAGTCTTAGCAAGTCAAAGGAGCCTCCCATTTTGTTTTTAAAAAAAAAAAAAACTAATTAAATACATCTCCTGTGAAGCATGAACACACTGACATTTTAGTAGACAAATAAAATAAACTAGTGAAAGTGCGGAAAATGTCATGACGAGACTTTACTTTCTACTAGTCCACTGTGCTAAAAGTTCCCACAGTTGAAGACACACCCACATATTTTTAGTGGAACAGAATATAATCCTCAGTCACCATTCACTTCCATTGCATCTTTTCCAACCATACAATGAAAGTGAATGGTGACTGAGACTGTCATTCTGCGAAACATCACTCTTTGTGTTCCGCAGAAGAAACAAAGTCATTTGGGTTTGGAACGACATGAGGGTGAGTAAATGATGACTATCCCTTCAAAACAAAACAACACACATCTGCGATCCCTGGCAATATACTGATGATAATAAGTGTTGCGAATGTCCAGCTGAGCACAGGACGGAATTGCTCGATGTTTCGGGTCATTTGAGTGTTTATGGCGTTTCGTGTGTTCTCATAGAGGGTTTAACAGCAGAAAGCTGAGAGTTTGTTTCCTTCATGGTGGATCTGTGTGGATAATGGATTCTCCTCAGCAGTGAAACTATATTCCGCACACAAAGACGGAGCAACCTGAGCGAAAATCCTCATAGACTGGGAGAGGTTTTTTCCCTTTAGTGTTGTTTAGGGTTTGTGGCATCTCCCAGACTCGGATGCCAAAATGAAACAATCCAAGTTATAATATTGCTCCACACCTGCGTTAAAACACACTTTCCAGTACTGTCACACAATGCCTCCACTTTATTTCGTTGTGGGTTGCCATGGTGATTAGAGAAACAGAGCAAATACAGTAGCTACTCACAAGCCCCTCTGATACGACTTGAACCCTCAGCACAAACATACACCCACACAGTGACGAAACACTTTCTAAAAGGGTTAGCTTATGTTGCGAACACAATTCAGTTTTTAAGAGAGACATCATGATGAGGATTATGATGGTGAAAGTACCTCAGAACATGTGCATTTACAGTACCTTCTCTCATTGTCATCCAGGTGGGCAAAGAGCACGTTCTTAGAGATGGCTTTGGCCAGGGCCGTCATTGTCTTGTAGTCTTTTGGAATGACCTGCAAATGTTGCAGCGATGTACAATAAGCTCCAACATGACCAAAAATACTGTATGTGTGTGTATATATATATGTACATATGTGTATGTGTTGTAAATATAAGATAAAATAAGCAAACAACAATTTATTAGGTTTTCCTGGCTTTCTGAACCTTTGGCAAACAACATGACATCAAAATAGTTCACCCAAAAATGAAACATCTCTAATCATTTACTCACCCTCATGCCGTCCCAGATGTGTATGACTTTCTTTTTGGTGCATAACACAAATGAAGATTTTTAGAAGAATATCTCAGCTCTGTTGGTCCATACAATGCAAGTGAATAGTGACCAAAACTTTGAAGCTCCAAAAATCACATAAAGGCAGCATAAATGTAATCCATATGAATCTAATGGTTAAAACCATGTCTTCATAAGCTAGAGCCTTTTTTTAACTATAAATCAGAAATGTAACTTTAATGCATTCTTTGTGCATATCGCCATCTACTGGGCAGGAAGGAGGATTCATAGTAAAAAATGACTTAAATGTTGATCTGTTTCTCACCCACACCTGTCATATCACTTCTGAAGGCATGGATTAAACCACTGGAGCCTTAAGGATTAATTGTATGCTGCCTTTATGTGCTTTGTGGAGATTCAAAGTTCTGATTGCCATTCACTGATTGTATGGACCAACAGAGCTGAGATATTCTTCTAAAAATCTTCATTAGTGTTATGCACAAAAAATAAATTCATACACATCTGGGACGGCATGAGGGTGAGTAAATGATTAGAGATGTTTCATTTTTGGGTGAATTATTCATTTAAGATGTAGCCAAATTCATTACTATAAAATTATTGTTTAGCTTTTAGGTTCATTCAATTTAAATGGCAGTGGCAGGCTTACATTACCACATACTCTAGGCCTATAGTACAGATAGTATGTGAATCTATCTGAGCATATCTATGCATATGGGAAATGTTAAAACAAGTAAACCAATGCTAACTTAATTTCATGCAGTATGTGTGCATTACTAACCTTTCTGACATAGCTGACTGCATCCTCCTCCGTGTAGACCTCAGCACTGACACCACCTCTGCGGCGCCGGGCCTTCACCACCGGGTTTGGAGGAGGAGGAGAAACTTCATCATCATGAGAATCCGATTGTGAGTTGGACTTCTGACGGGCCATGATCTGCTTGCATTCTTCCTGTAGAGAAAGGAAGTGAATCACATGCATGATTAAACATCCAATAAAAACATCATGAGTGTGGTGACTGGATGGATTTTCAGTGCCATAACATGAGTTACTCAAGAAACTGTACAATATTGCCATCACAATCCTGGATTGTCACAAATCGAGTGCGTATAAAAGACTTTAAACCTACTGTAATCTCAGACACAGCAGACACAACACTGAATTTTCAGTGAGAGCACGAGAGAAACAGTAAGACAGAGAGAAAGACTGCCGTCTGAAAGAGAGCAGAGAACAATGAAGCTGCATGCCATTGCACAAATTAGTGCGTGCATGTATGTGTGTGTGTGTGTGTGTGTATGTGTGTGTGTGTGTGTGTGTGTGTGTGTGTGTGTGTGAGAGAGAGTATTTGTGCTAGTCAGAGAAGGTGCTGTACAACCATACACTGTCTTACTGTACTATAAATTTCAAATAATACAAAGCCAGAATAATATTATATTATTAATCAATAAGGAGTACAAGCATGAAATATTCTTGCAGCATATGTAACTAAGACTCAATTAGCTTTGCTAACTCACATAATAGACAGCAACACTGATGCTTTCTCTGTGGCCTTGGTATTTTCTCCATTCAGTTTCTCCATAAGCATTTAAAAAATAAATCAAGAAAGAAGTCTAGGCCTTGACCCAAACAAACTAGCTCTGAGATGAATCACAACATTACAAAGTTTGATTCAAAGCAAAGAAGTGAACTACTCGTGCTTTTAAGCATTGTGAATGGCGTAATTGAATCAGTTTAGGGTTCTGCGTCTTTTAAATGTACTTTCTTATAAGAAAACACCACTAATGTTTTATGCAGTAACACTACAACATGCCATATTAACAAGTAGCCAAGTAGTTAGCTAACATTACCTAGCTAGCCTCCGCTAGCCTGCAAAAACTGACCACAACCTGGCTTGTAGCGATTCACTGACAGCGAACGAGAATGGCGAATTTTCTCATTGGTTGATCTCGCTTTAGGATTGTGGGTAGTGTAGTTCCTCACCGGGAATTCAGCAATGCAATGTGACTTTTATAACCAAAAGTTAGCACATTGACTTAAGACTTCTACAGAAACATATCCCATCACCTCAGAACTCCAGGTAGGTCTATCTGGAAAGGTTTATATTAAAGGTGCAGTACGTTTTTTTCTCCATTTTTAATGGAAAGGTACGCAACATTTTCCTACTCCCTGAAAGATATTAAGGAAATAAGTGTTGTAAGATATCTCAAAAAGCAGTGGTGCTTTTTACCTGTCAATCATTTTGCAAGTTGCAGCGAAATATTGAGGCTTAATACCATTTTTATGCCATGTTGCTCATATCAGTTGTCAGTTGAGGGCACTATTTTGCTGCTGTTGTTTTTCACAACCATTTCTGCTCACTGTCGGTTTCAATAAAGCTCGTTTGGTATCTTTGGAGTGTGGGTTTTGGAAAGAGGGGGCGTGGCTAATTAAACGGCTCAGCTTGACTGCTTGTGGTTAAAATCTCTTACTGCACCATTTAAGTAATCAGTCTCAATATGAAACTCTAGTTAACAAGTACATTATGCCACAGTTAACAAGTAACATATGGAGCTTCTTCTATTTTGTTATTCAAGCTTAATGTAGGGGTGTTGTTCAACTTCTGACACTTTGAACTTCTAGGAAGAAAAGTTTTTACAATTTCACTATTTTTTGCCAACAGTCTTTGTATGCATCATGAGAGATTTATGTCATTTTTGGAAATTATATTTTGTATGTTTTTTAAATAAAATGTCTGGTGCTTTTGTCTTGCTAAAACTAATTTCATGGCTAACATTTTGTGTATCCTAAATACATGCAATTAAATAATATTTTCATACCCTTTGTATAATTTGGCAAAGCTACAGCGTGACTGGAGATTACACCCAGTAAGAATATTCTGCTCACATGTGATATTTACCATGATTTTCTTTGTTTTCTTCAAGCATCACTTGCTTTATATTTCATCTCATTTTTGTTGACTTGGTTTAACAAGTATAAAAGCTTTAAAAAAAAATAAAACTTTATTTCATTCATTACAAGCTAAATTGTTTGGTGTGGTAGAAATGATGCCACAACTGAGCTATAAATAATTTTTGAAAAATTAATAGATATATCTTTCACACAATAAATATCAAAGTGTTTATTTCACTCTTTGTTTAGATTATCATGGTTATAAACATGTAATCATTTGTATTTTTGCAATGGATTTTCATAGTTTAAATCTGTGGGACAAGACTAAAACATTTAAAATAGCACAAAAATAGCCAAAATGACAAAGGTCTGGTTTATAGGTCAGTTTTAATATGATAATTTGATCAAATGAAAAAAATCAACTCCTGGAACATGAAAAAGCCTGAAGTAGAAAAAGCACCCGTAGGCTTCATCCACATTAATCTGGATACATTTGAAAAAGGCATTTTGAATTTGGAGGGCCAGGGTATCTAAGTGAGAATTGAGTTGCGAGTCGAATCCAGGGCGTGCTGAGTGACTCCAGCCAGGTCTCCTAAGCAACCAAATTGGCCTGGTTGCTAGGAAGGGTACAGTCACATGGGGTAACCTCCTGGAGGTCACGATTAGTGGTTCTCGCTCTCAATGGGGCGTGGGGAAAGTTGTGCGTGGATCGCAGAGAGTAGCATGAGCCTCCACATGCTGTGAGTCTCCGCGGTGTCATGTACAACAATCCACGTGATAACATGCGCGGATAGATGGTCTCAAAAGCGGAGGCAACTGAGACTTGTCCTCCGCCACCCAGATTGAGGTGAGTAACAGCGCCACCATGAGGACCTACTTAGTAGTGGGAATTGGGCATTCCAAATTTGGGAGAAAAGGGGATAAAAAAAATGCTTTTCTCATCCACAGTAATACAAATGAAAACTCTTAAATCCCCTGTCCACGCTACAACGAGATGATAGCGTTTTTAAA